>NC_045547.1:39232234-39532234 GCF_009769535.1 Thamnophis elegans | reverse complement strand
ATGATAGAATAATAGCCCATGGGTCAGGAATTTAAGAAAAAGAAAAGTGGGGAACTTGTTCGCCCAACTTACTACTGTGTGAATTTATAAGAAATCGATCCATCTTTGAGTTGATGGTTATTTAAGGATGGTTAATATATGAAGAGAAAAAAGCAGAAATTCAAGAGACTATGCTTACTTTTCTAAAAGACATATATACTTTTCAAAAATAGATAAGATTTGGACTTCAACAAACTTTGATACTAAAATTTCTAAAGTACAGAAATTACCAAAATTCTTTGAGTTTGGTTTATAAAAGAAAATCTAACATTTAAATGAAGACCAAACACAATATGGACATTTGTTAAAAGAAATTAAAATATTTTTTAAAAAATAATTTAGGCAAAAGTATTAAAATGGAGGGACGTGGTGGATCAGTGGCTAAGAATGCTGAGCTTGTCAATCAGAAGGTTGGAAGTTCAGCAGTTCGAATCCCTAGCACCGTATAACAGTGAGCTCCCGTTACTTGTCCCAGCTTCTGCCAACCTAGCAGTTCGAAAGCATATAAAAATGCAAGTAGAAAAATAGGAACCACCTTTGATGGGAAAGGGCGTTGGTACTTACCTGAGACGCCTATTCTCACAGTGGGGGAGGAGTATCCAGGATGGGTTAACTTCGTCCTCTCATTGATTGGACTGAGTCCGAAAAGCTTTAGGCCACGCCCTAGTCACCAGGTAATGCCCAGTTTCGATGAAGAACTCTATCAGACTCGATGTCTCATCCACTCTAGACCTTGTTGTAGTTCCAAAAACTTTATTGATTTCTTTAACAGAACAGGTTTATAACCTTCAGAACGGTCCCAATAACATTACAAACTCAGGCAGGGGCAGGATATATATATATGCACAATCTTATGCCTGGTAAGATGTGTTCACCACCCTGTGAACAGCGTACAACACCCTATGTCTGAATGATGCTTTCGCAGAAGCAAAGGAGTCCAATTTGTAGTTCCTCACAAATGGTGAGGGGGAAGACCACATAGCTTCCCTACAGATCTCCATCAAGGAGGCCTGCATGGCCCAGCTGAAGTGGCCGCGCTTTGTGTAAAATGTGCTGTAATAGACCTCGGTGTTTGCAGCCCCCGTGCTTGGTAAGCAGTAGCAATACAGGTTCGTATCCACCTGCCTATAGTGGTAGATGTCACCTTGTTTCCGAGGGACCCCAGCTGGAAAGAGATGAACAGGACTTCTGATCTTCTGGTCGGCAGAGTTCTTTTGAGGTAGTTCCTCAGAGCCCTCCTCACGTCCAAAGTGTGCCACTTCCTCTCCAAAGAAGGATCCGGACAGAAATTGGGCAATATCAGTTCTTGTGAACGATGGAAACAAGAGCACACCTTGGGTATGAAGGAGGGGTCCAGCCATAGAACCACTCTGTCTTGGTGGAACACACATAGATCTTCCCTGGTAGACAGTGCCTGTAGCTCAGATATCCGCCTAGAGCATCCAACTCCCTGTGTAAGTCCCAGGAAGGGTACCTGTGTACCATGGGCGGTTTAAGATTAGAGGGGCCTTTGAGAAACTGCCTGACCATGGGGTAGTGAGTCAGTGTCTGAGACCTACTGCACAGGAGTACCGAGGAAATTGCAGAGACCTGTCTTCTAATAGTATTCGTAGTCAACCCTCTGTCCAGGCCTGCCTGAAGGAAGTCAAGAACTTGTGAAACTGTGGCCCGAACTGGGTCATGGTTCCTGGTGGCGCACCACGTGCAAAAGTCACGCCACGTAACACTGTAGATGTGCTCCGTGGAAGGCCTGCGAGCCGCCTGAATAGTCTGTATGATCCTGGATGAGAAATTGTCCTCCGCTCAAGCGCCAAGCTGTCAACTGGAGCCACTGAGGGTCCGGGTGCACCAGCGACCCCTGCATGAGGGAGATCCTTTACTGGGGGATCCTCCAGGGCCTGTCCACCAAAAGGGATCTGAGGTCAGCAAACCAAGGCTGCCGGGGCCAATGTGGGGCAATCAACACCACCTCCACCCCTTCCCACAAGACCTTTTGGATGACTCTGAGAATCAATGGCAAGGGTGGAAAGGCATAAAAAAGCCCCCTCTCCACTTTCTGAGCTGGGTACCTGGAGTAAACCATATAATTAGGTGTAGATGGCTTTTGGCCAGATTAACCGAGAATCTGTGATCTCTCAATGCCGACATGGTAATGTCTAAGTCCTGTAGGGCACCTTTAAGGGAGGATGACTGCAAAAGCAGGTCATCTAAATAGCATTGGATTCATATAGGCACTAGCCTCAGGTACGCTGCGAATGCCGCCATTACCTTCGTGAAAACTTCGGGGCGCAGAAGACAACCCGAAGGGTAAGGTTCGATACTGGAAATGGTGCCCTAGGAAACAGAACCTGAGATACTGACAGTGTTCAGGGGCTATGGGTATATGTAGGTAGGCCTCCGTGAGGTCTATGGAGGTGAGAAAATCTCCCTGTCTAACCCATTCCAAAATAGAATGCAGTGAATGCATCTTAAACCTTCAATAGCGTATGAACCGTTTAACTGTTTCAGGTCAAGAATCGCTCTCGAGCCGCCTGAGGCCTTGGGGATCACAAAGAGAATGGAATAGTAACCTGATCCTGTTGCTCTAGAGGCACCGGTTGGATAGTCCTGATGTCCAATAGATGTTGAATAGCTTCCTGCATAAGCTGCCTCTGGGTTGTGTTATTTGAAACAGGACAGATCCGGAAGAAGCTTGGAGTGCTGGAGAGAAACTCGATTGAAAGGCCAGATTGGATGGTGGTCTGAACCCACCCATCGGAGGAAGATACGTCCCAACGGTCGCCAAAATACGCCAAGCGTTCACCGCTGGGAGGTCAGCTAGGCCTAGGGTTAGTTCTTGCAGAAGCCTGCCACCGCTTTCTCCACCCCCTCAAAAGGGCCGCTCCTGCTGCCTGCCCCTTTGCTGTCTATCTGGTTGGTATCTTTGCCTGGAGGGGTATCCTCCCTGGTACTGCCTGAATCCTGAATACCCGAAATCAGACCCCCTGAAAGAATCCTGACCCCAAAAGGAGGACCCGTAGTCTTGACCACGAAAGTTGGAGTGTCTGGGGTAAGGTGCCGCTCTTAAGCTGGTCTTCTCGGAGCGGTGGGAAGCACCTTCCACTTGTCTTTGTTCTCTATTAAGAAGGGGTCTGGCTGTGGCTAAGGTGGCATCCAAAGAAAATTGAGGGGCTGTCACCAACTTGTTGATGTCCCGGTGTGACCTGCTATCGTGATTCGCTGTTGGAGATCTTGTAGCCATAGTAGTGAAGACCGGTTAAAGAAGGAGGCAGGGTCGTGATAGGTGCATCAATAGTGGGTTGCGGCAGCACCTGAGCCATGTCCTTGTCCACATTAAAGAATGTTTTGTCTGTAGACGTAGGCATGGGCCCTGAAGTGGGAGATGCCCATTGTCATTTGACCAGGTCAAGGAAGGACTTGGGTGTGGGCACCGTGTCACCCTCAATGGCCTGCTCCTCAAAGATGGTCTCAGCCGAGAAGCCTTGAGGGTGCACCGGAATTTCTGATGATTTGTTGCCAAGCTTGGCAGATGTCTTAGCCTTGAAAAGTAAGGGTTTATACAAGGAAGGCTGGAACAACCTGTAAAAGGTAGGCTTAGATAGAGGCATGCCCTCATCCTCAGAAAGTCTTTCATCTCTGATTTCGCCTTCTTCGAATTCAGACTCGCTGTCCTCCTGGGACGAGACGGGGGAACCTGGGGGGTCTCCCCCATGCCTCCAGCCCCTCAGGGGCCATAGGCAGAGGTGCCACTTGGGGCTGCATCTGGGGCTGTTGAAAGGCAGCTGCCATGCACTGTTGAAAGGCCCGCATCATCATTCCTGAAAATTTGGGCCCTGAGTGGGGTAATTGACCGGCCCCAATATCTGCAGGGGTAGCAGCGAAGGCTTGTGGTTGAGGCCCCATGATGGGCCCCATGGCCCAGATGTTGCAGCATATGGGGGTGAGTGCCATCCCTGGGTAGAGTCCCAGGTGCCTGAGGTGTCAATGGGAATCCTTACTTAGCAATAGCAATAGCAGTTAGACTTATATACCGCATCATAGGGTTTTCAGTCCTCTCTAAGCAGTTTACAGAGTCAGCATATTGCCCCCACAGTCTGGGTCCTCATTTCACCCACCTCGGAAGGATGGAAGGCTGAGTCAACCTTGAGCCGGTGAGATTTGAACCGCTGAACTGCCGATAACAGTCAGCTGAAGTGGCCTGCAGTACTGCACTCTAACCACTGCGCCACCTCGGCTCTCTATTTGTAGGGAGGGATCCTCCACTGTAGTCCTGCTGGGGTACCTCTCATCAGGCCCCAGGCCAGTGGAAGCCTTCTTGTTGTTGGCCCTGTGGCAGATGCGCTCTAAAGCCTGGTGCCACTGTCGCTCGTATTTAGAGAGAGGTTTGGGAGGCTTGGAGCCAGAGCTCGCCTCTTTGGCCACCTTAGAGGAGATGTGTTTCTTTTTGCAATGAAAACCAACCCTACTTTTTTAGGGCGTTTGAAACATGCTCTTTCTAATGTGAATGATTTAACAGAGTTTCCAGAGGGTTTTTTTTTTGTAAAAGTGGGCTGAAAATACTCTATTTTGCATTTTTACAAAAAATGTCAAATTTACACTCAATTTGTAAACTATTGGAAAGCAGTAGAAGAATGAAATTTTATATTCAAAAACCTTGTGTTGCTATGTTATTACACACAAAGTTTCACGTTTATCATACCTTTCCTTCCAGAGATATGAAAAGCCGAACTTTAACCTTTTTTGAGCCACAATATTTTTCAGACAGTTTGCTCCAAATTATCTAGATGGAGAACACTCATGAAAATGTGTTTATTTTGTTTAATAGATCACAAAAAGTTGTACAAGATGGCCAAGTTTTGTTTCTCTCAACAAAATATTGTTAGAGATATTATGTCTCAAAGTTGCTGGAACCTCAAAGTCATACTGTAGAAGGCTGTGGTATAGGGTCAAGCAAATGACTATATCTCCGTAAGTATGGCATTGGCAAATGTAGCACTTTACCAATGTTCATTCTGGGTATCTATGTGACAAACATGAATTGTATCTTATTTTAAAATTAAAATAGCCATGTTAAGATATGAAATAAAATTTTAAAAACTTAAGAAAGGATAAATTCCAACTGTCATTATTGGGCAGATAATGGTTAAAATGATGATGATATCACATAATGTATGCTACATTCAGAGTAATGAACATATAAAAACATACTTTTCACAGTATCAAGAAAAAGTTATCCTTTAAACAGATCAGAAAATGACATCCTGGGAAATATGAAAATTTATAAAACAGAAATGATTAAGTATATATACCATTTTATAATACATATTTTTACTAAGCTTAAGGCTTATTAGTGCAAAGTGGCAGATCTATTACGTCTATAATTCTAGTCATCTCATTCATTTATTGAAATATGATTTCTGAACTAGTACAGTATTTGGAATTACAGTGTATGGAACCAATGTAAATATCAAGTAAGACAGGAAAATACCATTAAAGAATATTAAGTCCTCAGATCTTAGGAGCCAGAAAAAAATATTAGTTACATAATTAGTGACAACGTTTTGACCTTAGTCACTATATTAATGACATAGTTCACCAGGAGATGGGTATTTGCAAGATGCAAGTGACAGATAAATAATTTATACTGACCTAGTTAAAGATGATTGGCTAGAATGATCTTTGTTCCCCTCCAAACCCATTTAATTTCCAATTCACACTTCAAATAACAGCTGAGCAGTGATGACACCAAGATAGTGGCAGGAGAAAGAGGAAGCAGAACTGCTCTTACTCAGTGGTGCCTAAAAGATCAAATAGCATGACAGGCAAGGTCATATCCCCAAGAAAAAATTCAGAAACGGTGGGAATGGGAGCCCAAGAAAGTCCCTGCTATCCCAGAATTATTCTGGCTCTCAAACCTGTAACTCAGATCACCTCCCAGTTTCTTCTTCAGTGAATAATTGATGGAAGTTATTACTGTATATTAACTGGTTTAATCAATATATCCTATTCATCTGGTCTCAATGCTTAACATAGCTATTAACAGAATTATATAGAAGACTGAGCAACATCATGGAGAAACACCTTAAAATAAATATTTTAAACTAAGTGAAAGAACACAGGATAGTGTCAGATGCTATTCACTCTAAATAGTTGCCAAATGAGGCTTTGTGTAATCCTGAAAGATAGGATCAAAGTTACAGGGAAATAAGCCCAGAGGAGACCACTGAACTGATATGGCCTACATAGTTGCCAATCCAAAACAGGCAATCTCAGATATTTAATTGTAAGGTGCTGCGAGTTACTGATTGACATAGGTGGCTATAAATATTAAATTCATATGTACATGCATACATACTAGAATTCTATATGATTTATATAAGCTATAATGTGGAATCTAGAAAGCATTACAGCATTTTCCCTTCCCTCCTAGACCAAAGAGTTCAAGCAGGGTTACCTATGTTCTTCGAAATCATCTCTGTATTCCTCTACACTATACCAGCTAATTTTTATTGGCAAGTTGACAAATATACCTCAATACAATTTAAAGACATTGAATTTCACATATGTTAATACAAAGCATAAATCTCCTCTCATACTACACTTGGTAAAAGAAAGCAATTTAATAATTCATCTTATCACTAGAGCTTGACACTTTAGTTTTTTAAATAAACGCTCTTAACAGCAAAGTTGTGTCAATTTTAGGAACAATTAATTAAATTGCAATGTATCCTGATAGATTTTTGTTATATATCATTTAAATATTTATCAGTTTTTTATGGTGTCCACTTACATTATTAACATGCACCTTAGACAATCTTCCAGCCCTTTAAACGAGGTTTTATTCATGGCAAACATAAGGAAGCAAGAATTGTTGCTTCACATCAGTTCTATCAGTAAACAACTGGATCTAACATAAGCATTTTTGCTTGTTTTTAAATAGAAAGAACGTTGGTCTTACCTGAACGTGTCTTTTCAGTAGAATAGAGGGAGGGATTACACGTGGGTTATTGTCACATCCTGATTGGTCCATAGACTGAGGGAAATTTCTTTAATATTCCTCCTTTCCTATTGGCTACCAGTTTCCTCCCGGCCCTCCCCCTGGCCTCTCTCTATACTAGCTAGGGTGGGTCGTAACGGAAGGAGGGAACGTTGTGAAGAGCTGCAGGATGGTGGTGGTGGACAGGAACTCCAGCCGCAGGCCGAGCCTGATGGTGGATCTGACCCAGGCGTCCGTGGTGATCCGGTCCCACTGGTCCACAAAGTGAGCCAGGCAGCCACCTATGGGAAGATTCGGGTTGGAGTCATTTCACCTACGGAAGGGATGTCCTGCCACCCGTGAAATGGTTGCCTGGACTGACCTTGGTACCTACTACGGTCATGGTAAGACTGGCGTTGGAACTGTCTGTCTGATCTAAAGGAGTTGTATCTTTGTTGGCGATCGTGCTCGGGTGCTTTATAAGAGGGTCACTGATAGGGGGCAGGACAAGAGTCTGCCTTTTTGGCATTAGACAGGACCTTCTACTTATCCTTATTTTTTATTAAGATAGGATCTAGAGCTTCCCCAAAAAGATTAGCGCCTGTGTAGGGAGCCGCCGCCAAATTCCATTTGGCCTTGTTATCCATCTGCCAACTGCGCAACCACAACAAGCGTCGGGAGGTTACTGATGTGGCTAGAGCCCTGGAAGCAAATTTAACAGTGATAAGGGTTGCCTCGGCTGAGAATTGAGAGGTGGATATAATTTTAGTTATGTCCTGATGCAACTGCTCATCCTGGATCGGAATATGGCCCTGGAGTTGACGGAGCCACCTAACAATCGTGCGGTTAAAGTAAGAGGCCGCCACTGCCGATTTGATTGCCCAGGCAGAAGTGTTAAAGTTCTTACACAAGGTAAGTTCTGCACGCTTATCCTCCGGCTTCATCTTATCAGCCACATCCCCAGAGAGTATAGGAGAGGAGACAAACAGAGCTGCTACTGGTGTATCGATTGCTGGCAATTGCAGGGCCTGGGCAAAAGCCTGCTTCACATTGTATAAACGGCGATTGTTGCTGCCCGGATTGGAAAAGGTGGAAGGATGGGCCCACTGGTTCTTTACTACCTCAAGGAACGGGGGGGGGGGGGGGGAAGGAATCTCGTCCTTGCTTGTGGCGGTGTTAGAAAACATAGACAGATTGGAGTCCCTAGGCTGACGGACCCCCAGTTCCAATCTTAGTAGTTTTCCTGGCCTAGCGTAACAGAGTTTTGAACATGGCTGGTGGAAAGAGACACGGAAAGGCGGTGGGATCTGGAGGAAATGAATTCTCATCCTCTGAGAAGCCCATGTCGTAGTGATTGTCCTCCCTCAAAATGGAACCTTCGCTGACCATGGAGGGGAATGGGGGCCTGAGATGCTGCTGCCTATGAACCCTCGGGGCCCTGTCTCTCTGGGACATGCTGGCGATGCCTCCTGAGATGAAATGAGTTGTTTAATACTTTCAGGCAGGAGATCTAGGTCTTCGAGATCCTCCTGCGACAGGCCTGGTAAAGATGGATCCTGGGGGGGGGCAACCCTGCAGAGGTGACCTAGGAGGGCCCTATCCCCAACAGCTCTGGGAGAGATAGAAGGAGAAGGGGAAACTCCTTGCCTGGAATACCTATGGGATCTAGATGGGGAAACTGAAGGGGAAGAAGGACTAAACTTTCTAGGGGGAGAGCCCAAATGGGTGGATGAAGGCCTGATGGGGGACCTGGATCTGCTGGCCGAATAGGGCCTGGTGGTCTGGGCCTGCTTTTCTGCTCTGGCTATGGTCTTCTCCAAAGCTCTCTGTCTCCTAAGTTCATCCCTTGCTGCTCTGGAAGGGCGCTGAGCCGCCATAGGTTTGGAAGCCGCAGTCCTGGTTCTGGGCCTATCTGTTTGGTCTTCTCTGCCTTCATTGGAGGCCTCTAATTTGGGCTGCAGGGGCTTAGATCTTTCTGCCATCGCAACACTCACGTGTTCAGATTCAAAGGCCACTGTAGGTTCTACCGGTGCCTGGGCCTGTGGGAGCTGCAAATCTGTATTTAGGACAATGTCCTGCCGGCCCCAATTAGTGGCCGCAATGCAGGAACTTGGGGCCGGTGATGCGGTTCCTCGGGTGGCCTTCCACACGTGGCGCAGCTTAAATGGCCGCCGGAGCCTCCGAAAGCATTTCTTGGAATGACCATAGCTTGCCTTTTAAGATCCGTGGCTCATTCTTTAATCACCGTGGCCCCCTGCTGATCTGGGGCAGCGCGGCAGAAGACAGCAATTGAGTTAAGGAGGACAGTGTGCTGGGGAATCTCCGTGTGCTCTCACGAAGCTCTCAACACTGGGAAAAAAGTCGTGGAGTCTCTTTTTAAATTTTGCGGCTCGCAGCAAGCTCCCAGGAGCTGCGCTTCGAAGCCCGTCACTCCCGCTGGCCCGGGGATCAAGCAAGGCTCCTGGCCTGCAGAGTGGGAGGGCAATGCCCCGAAGGGCTCTCCCAAGCCGTACAAAGCAGAAAAGACTGCCCCTGGGGCCACAGCTGATATAATTTGGAATTTAGAGAAACCAATCCATCGAATCAAATAATCAATTATAATGAATTTATAAATTTTTCATACCTAAGAGCCAAAATAACAGTGCTTGGACCAAAAGACTGAAAGGAAACTGGGAGCCAATGGGAAAGGAGGAATATTAAAGAAATTTCCCTCAGTCTATGGACCAATCAGGCTGTGACAATAACCCACACGTAACCCCTCCCTCGGTTCTACTGGAAAAGAGCGATAATATATTTTCTTGCAACATAAAATACTATCTAGAATTTAAAGTAACTTTCATTCAAGTCACAAAGATACTAGAAGATAGTCAATATGACACTTCTAAAAATGACTTGAGTACATATAAGAAATTATAGACTAGTCAGTCTAACATCTGATTGGTAGAAACAGTGAATGAATGAATGAATGAATGAATGAATGACTGAATGAATGAATGAATGAATGAGTACATAGAAGAACAAGACTTGCTAAAGGGAAATCATATATCTTGCCTTATTAACCTTTCTAGTTTTTAGAGTTATCAATAAGCACATATATGGAGGTAATTCTGTTGAAACTTTTTTTTTAAACCCTTTGATAAAGTTCCTTACCACATATTAAGTTAGCTTAGTAGTCATGGGATAAGAAGCCTGAATTGCTAATTTATTAAAAAAAACAACAGAAAATTAAGAGTTGAAAAGGAGGTGGAATCCCTCAAAAATCTATTAGTCTACTTATGTATGATCTTAACATGAAGGGGGAGCAGTAAGCTGGCCAAATTTGTGGATACTGAACTTTTCAGTATCATAAAAATCAAATGATTGTGAAAAGCTCCAGGACAATTTGTCTAAAATTGATGGTCACTCTGACGGCATACAATGCAAATATGTTTAGAGAATGCTTACTAGCAGAAAAAGAAGAAGCAATTTTTACCTTAGTATGAACACTGATGGGGGTTGGGCTACCTGCAGTTAACCAGGAAAGAGATGTGGGAGTCATAGTGGATGTTCAATTAACCTCCACCTCAATATGGAGCAGCTGTGAAAAAAGTATATCCTATGCTAGGAATCATTAGGAAAGGGTCTGAAAGTAAAAAATAAAACAAATAAAACACTGACAAAATCCTTGTTTATGGCACAATTATGTTGGAATACCATATACAATTTTAGTCAACTTAATTTTCATGCTTTCCTATGAACCAGCTTGTAACTTCAGGTTATTGCTCAGGACAAAGCAGCAAGCACCGAGTCCGTAAAATGCTCATAAAATAATTTACCAGACAAAATATACTAAACTTTTGTAATGTTATTTTAACTACAGACTTCTAGATGAAGATAGTCATGTATAACAAGTTTGATTTCGTAAGAATGTCACAGATATGCTATACTATTTGACCAGGAATCTAAAATATATAGTTGGTAGAACAGAATGAAGTCCCATTTCTCTTTATGCTTAAAGAACAGCTACTTCTACAAAGAAACACTGACTGACATGTGTTAATGGGACCCTTTTTCCACTATATTCTTACATGTGCCTGTCATCAACAGAATGATTTTTCTTACACACTTATCTCATCATTAAAATTAGAGTGATGACAAGCATTTAGAAGATGATTTTTCATTTGCAGGTATCAAAGAACGTTTGTGCGTGAATTATACTTAATACACTATAAATCTCACACTCAGATTTTTATACGGCTCAAACTACCAAATTTTTCTCTGCTTCATGATCCTATGAGTATTCTCTGAAGCTTCCCAAATTAATATGCTTAAACTGAGGTCAATACATCAATTTATATTAAATATATAGGTAATATTACATATGTTGGGTGAACAGTTTTCATCCCAATTTAAATGGAATTTTGTCCGTTCAATTACACGTTTTCTTGGCCTTCATACCTCAAATTGGATGTGATGAAGAAGAGAAAGAACAGTTTTAAATGAGGCTACAAGATTTTATAGCTATATGTATAGCAAGAAGACTTACTGCTTAATGGACAGCAAATCCTGGACCTTTCCAAAGTAAATTACCTCATCATCACCAATATGTTTTTCAAAAAGTACATCAGCCACCTGGCTATCTATGACAGTGGCAACTACAATAGCCAGATTAGTTCTGTCCTGTCTAATGTGATTTCCCCACTATCATGCAGCAGAAAATACAGGAAAAAAGTGGTTTACGAAGAATTGATATTTGCAGGATACAAACAAAAATTGGCATCTGTGAACGTCACTGCAAGAAAAGTGGCAAAGAAAGCTGTTGCAAAGACCAAAGCCAATCACTACTAGGACCTAAATGAACACGAGAAAAACATATATCAACTAGTGAAAATGTACACTAAGGCAGTAAAGGCATTGAACACTACATATGTGCTAAGGAAAAAATGGACAGCAACTTCAGGAAATCCTGAAACACTGGCAACAGCACTTCACCAAAATCTTTAATGTCAAATTTCCATTCTTGCCAAGTCTTTATGGTTCAGCTAAAATCTGTTCCAGTCCTGCACATTACAAGAGATTATCAAAGCTATCAGAAGCAAAAAAAAAACTTCAAAAGTAACTGGACAATTTACCAGCAGACATCCACAAGTTTGGAGAACTTTGTGGCACAGTAAAGCTCTTCAACTCTCTGGCCATGTGCCTCCTAAATGGGGCACAAGAACCATAATTTCCCAACACACCATTCCCACAACCAACAAATCATCCCACTGCACAAAATTTTGAGTAGTTCCTCAATCAGCATTTCTATGACATTTTTGAAATCAGTATTAACCAGTACAGTTTTGTGAAACTTGCATGCTCATGAAATAGCATGAAGAAAAGAAGTCATTACATATGGTTTTCCTCACCTAGAAAAAGCTTTTGATTGTGAGCAACCTTAGTTGATATGATACACTCTACGTGACCATAGTGTACCTGAGCTACTCATAAAAGCAATCCAGATGCTTTATGTTAATGTCAGCACCAAGGATTATGTATCACAGGTCTTTCTGACAGCTTTCCTGTGAAAGTTGGCATGTACTATTACCATTGCTGTTGATTCTCATCAAGGATACTATAATGTGAGATTTGCATCATAATGCCCTCTGGGCTTTGCTGTACACTGACAATGTCCTGCTTGCAGCTACCAACAGGGAAGCAAAGGTGCAACAAGTTTGTGTTTATTTGGTTTGTGCCTCAATATCAAGAAGACTAAGTATCTACTTAGTTTGGGCTCCTCCACATCCAGGTGAAGGGTAAAGATCTAGCGAAAAAGCTATTTCCATTACTTAGAATACCATTTTCAAAATGACAGTGGATGTACAATGTACATGCAATTGTAACAACACTGTGGTGGAAGGAGATCACTGATTGCTCTGTGACAGGCATATGCGAATTCACTTAAAATCAAAAGTGTATAATAGTTTATCCAGGAGCACCTGTATGGCACTAAGTGCTGACAAACTACCAAAAATCCTGTGCATTTTTTACAACCATGAAGATTTGCATGCTTCATTAAGCATTTCCCTTCTTGACAATATCAACAATACACTCTGGCAGTAGATGTGCATTACACCAATAAAATTCCTTATATGTCTAATCACACTTGGCCAAATAAAATGTTCTGTTCTGTTCTATTGTAGAGAAAGAAACTGCAGGAAAAACACCTATAGTATTACGAACACATTCTATGAGCAGCGCCATACACCAGTGGTGGGATTTAAAAAAATTACTACCGATTCTATGGGCTTGGCTTGGTGGTGTGGCATGGCTTGGTGGACGTGGCAGGGGAAAGTAAAATCTCCATACCCTAACCTCACTCCAGGGAAGGATACTGCAAAATCTTCATTCCCATTCCACTCCAGGGGAAGGTTACTGCAAAATCCCCATTCCCTCCCGATCAGCTGGGACTCAGGAGGCAAATAATAGATGGGGGCGGGGGCTAGTCAGAGGTGGTATTTACCGGTTCTCTGAACTACTCAAAATTTTCACTACCGGTTCTCCAGAACTGGTCAAAATCTGCTGAATACAACCTCTGCCTTACACCATTGCCTGCACCACCTACCACTTTAACATTGATGGCAAATGCTCATGCATAAGACTAAAGCAAAGATGGCAGGGCATAATCAACACAGCCATAAAAATAATCCATTTGGACTCAATTGTTACATTTGATTGCATAAAATGGTATTTATTGATCAGAAAAGTGGACTTAGTCTGTGGTAAAACACTAGGAAGATATGAAGAACAAGACATTGCTGCCTAGATGTTTCCATACGACTTTTAAGCAGAAAATTATAACAGCATATGTTCCCCATCTTAGGAAAAGTGAGTGGAAGATTTGCATTTTCCATTTTTTAAATGGCGCTTAAAAGGTAACCAACATGCACAGACTCTTGTGTTTTAGTTATGTCCAAATAAAACTTAAAAACTGAAAAGTTGCTTGTTTCATAGTTTAGGTATTTCCAAGGCAGATATCAACATAAGTTAATTTAAACGTCCTCACTAATAGTTTTCTTTAAAAGCAGAGCTCTTTTGGAGAATGTTGGAGATTAGAATATAATCTATTTTTTTAGTTTTTTGTGCATTGCTTTAATTATATTATGTATATAATTCTGGTTAACAATGTGGAGTCCCTGTTTATGAGAAAAGTACACAAACTGAATAAACAATTTCTAATAGTATCTTTAATTTCTAGTACACTTTCATGTTATTTTGATCACTAAAAATAGGGAAAAAATATTCTACCAAATGTTCATTAATCATATTTTTGCTCAGAGGCTGTTATCAACTGTTTAGCATAATACTAGCATAAAATGTTTCAATTTTTTAAGATACTGGGTAAAATGTTTGCCTATAGGCTAACTTATTAAAAATAATAATTTCCTTTCCTCCAGGAGGTCAAGTCAGATTATCTAGCACCACTTTCTCCAATTTCCCCTCAAAACAATAATTCTGTCGGCAAGCTGAGTGGAGAGTAACTGGCTCAAATCACCTGCTGTTCACAGCTACCAATCTCATTGTATAGAGGAATTATGTAGTCTCAAGATTTCTCCTGAATATATAGGGCAATTAGGCATCTAAGGGACAAATTAGGCACGTTGAACAGCAGAATGATTTTGTCAGTGTTTCTGAATTTTATTTCCAAATGTTAGATTGCCACAAGCTCTCTCCTGCATATTTATACAGACTAATCCTGAGTAAGCACCTAGCAGGGCTTCTGTAGAGCTCATTTTATTCCTTCTGCACTGTTGGTGTGTAGATTTCATGATATTCCTTACCCTTCAAAGAATTGTGGCTTTAGGGAGATAGAAACTCCTGCCCATGTCTTCCTATGATTTCCTTTCTATGATCTGTTGATACAAGACACTTTACACTCACCAACTATTTCCAAATTTCAGAGTCATATAGATAAATGACCCTCAATCTGGTCATTATTTTTATGGGTGTTAACTCTTCGTTTACATCTAAGGTTTCAAAATACCTTTACCAAGTCAGAACACTACACAAGGCTTTGGCATATTCTTTTTATCTTCTTTTATGACGTTTTTTTCTGCGGTGATGGGTTCTCTAGTCTATACCAAAGCTGCTTAAAGATCAATGTGTGATTTTTTCTCCTTTCTGTGAGTCATACATATGGATAAATAACTTTTTAAATGGAAATGAATTCTGTATGATTATCAGAAACTGACCAAAGAATGGAAGTCTTTCCAAAGATTACTATGGAAGCAAAGTTATATATATGGATGAAGGTGGGGGACTCAGCACATAATGATATCATATATAAGGCCACAGGAAATATTCTGGAAGAAGGCTATCAAATTGATGCCAATTTTGTAATGGGAGTATAAATCTGGATAAAGATTACCTGTTTTGGCTACTCATGGCAAAATTTACTTATATGAACAAATATTGGTGGGAAAGGCCACAACTTTAGATACACCTTGGAAGATCAAAAATAAACATCAACAATTAACAGGACTAAACATGACCCGAATACTACTTTATGATCTGATTAACAAGTATTATGAGCATCCAATGAAGCAAGGTTCAAAATGGTGCTTTGAGGCTGATCACAGGGGAGGTAATTAATGAAAGGTCAATACTGAATTTCAAATGAAATATTTTGGTAAATTTTACCAATTGTCCTACTGTCCCTAATGTCTGAAGCAAATATTAAATCTAAGAAGATTTGTATATTATAACCAACATAATAATTTATTTGTCCAGTTAGAGATAGCATATTCCAATTAATAAAATGGATTAAATATGTATTGTTTATTCAAGCATAATCATTGCAAAATTATCATTTATAAAAATTACAAATAAAAAAGCAGCAGTCATTTGTTCATTTGCAAGACAAATTAGAAAACATTTCTTAATAGGATAACTGCAACATTCACACATGTCATCTAAAAATAAACTTATTTTTCTTCACATCCAAATTTATGCAGATTTAATCTGAAAAAAATGCAGTTGAGTAAGATGTTTTTAATCACACATTTGAGATTTTCAAAACCAACTTATTTGACATTAGGCCATTTCTACATTATTGTATGTGTATTATCTGAGGGAAAAAGAAAATTCATTATCAAATACATCGAGGCAAAGGTTTGCCACATTAGAAAAAACAATGCTGATGAAAGCCAATGTGAATGCAGTGCTTACTACCTGAAATAACTTTAAACATCTTTTATTATCCTTTGCTTAAAGCAAAATCTGGGTCTTATAATATACAAGTCAGAAACCAGGCCATTAAAGAACATGGTGACTGGACACCTCAAAGCTGACATCAGCCAGAGGACAGAACAACTTACAGAAACAGTGCAAGACTGGAAGATGTGGAGAGACCTGACCCATAGAATTGCCAAGAGTCGGACATGACTGAATAGATAACATCATCATCTCAAGTCATGAGAAATGGAAAATATGAAACCACAAGGTTTTTTTTAAATAATACAGGTATCCTTCAATTTACCACACCAATTGAGAACACAATTTCCATCATTAAATGATGCGGTTGTAAAGCATGGACACACTGCTTAGTGATGGCAATCCCTGTGGTCCTGGTTGACATTGTTAACCAAATCCTAGTCATTAGGCAAAGCAACTTTCTGCCGGCTTACCACAACCACAAAGTTAGTGAGGAAACTAGCAGGAAGTTTCCAGGTGTACATGAAGGTTAAGTACCACATGTAGGGAGGGAGCAAGAGGATGTGGGGATGGTCAGGATGTGCAAAAGACACAGTACAGGTTTGGAAGGCAAGAGTGCAAGGGAACGTGTGATGAGGATTGAGGAAGCTGCATCAAAGGCACATTGTGGATCAAAGGGGTGTGGGTCAAGGGAAGGATACACAAGAACCGCAGTAAGGATTGGGAAAGGTGTGTGAGAGGCACCACAGGGAGATGACGGAGGGTGCACAGAAGTGCAGTGTGGTCAGAGACTATGCATGGAGATGAACAAGTGGTGGATGTGACATAAGCAAAAGTGCTAAGGAAGGATCACAGGTGATTGAGAACTTCCCTGTCAGCTTCCACAGTAACTTTCTAGGGAAGACAGCAGGGAAGTTTGCAAATGACAAGCACATAGCTGTGGCATGCTTGGCAACTGGGTGTAAGTGCAAATTGGTTATCAAGCACCCAGATCAAATCACGTGACCAGGGGGGGTGTACTGGCACAACCAGTACTCCCAGGATTGGTTATAACCACCATACATTCAACGTCGTAATTTGGAATGCTCACTGACCAAATGGTTATAGGTTAAGAACAACCTGTATGACAAATATACACACATACCAATTATGTTATGTTTTTTTTTTTTGGTGGGGGTGGGTATGAACATGATTTTAGCCACAATAGCATTTTGCAATGTACATTAAAAAAATAGTGACAAAAATAATAATTTATGCAGAAGAGAGGAAATAAGGATAGGAAATAAGGAAAAAAAATGAACTCAAAATCGTTCATCAGAATACTATTCATTATATCTACCTTTTGTATCCTTGCAAACCATCATGTTCATATACCAATTCATGCACCACTGCAGATGTAATAAATATGAAATATAAACTAACAAATAAGATGAAGAATATGAAAATAAAAAGTGTACAAAAAATGCAGAGAACAATAATCTACTTCAGTATACTTTGCTGAAGTATACTGAAAAATAGTGCAGTGATGCCCAAAGGCTGCTAATCTTTGGCATTGGTGATATTCTTTCCAAACATGAAGCATATGTAATCATTCCTTTCAGCTTCTTTTACTAAACAGAAAGAACCATGAACAATATTGAGAAGCTTATTTCTGCAGCATTTGGAAGATATGTAATATTCCATAGCAATGTGAACACCACTCCTACCTATTCGAAAGCACTTATATTTGGCAGTAAATCCAAGGCAGGACTGAGAATCAGGTCTTCAGGTACACTGCTCTTGTAGTTAGCATTATGGGCACAATTCTAAAGCAAAGTCTTCCAGTTTTTTAGCCAGCCAGTAACGGTATACACATGTAGTCAGCAATATGGCACAAACTTAAAACTATCCCCTACTGAGATGTCAGAGTTGCCATTGCTTCTGTGTACCCTTTTGTTTGAGTTGCTTCAAAAACTATTTTGCAAGCAGCTGCAAGATGCAAAGAAAGCTTTTCCTGCATAGTTTCTTATCTGATTTTACTTGCTTCTTGATGCACAGTAGTACTAAATAAAGAGGCAATGGGTGACCCAGACAAGCAGTAGCTTGTCTCTGCACTCAATTCTTTTCTGACTACAACAGCGGAGGTCCCATTTATCTTTTCACTCCTTTGCTCTTTGCCAGCAACTGAAAAAAACAAGGAAAGCTTTCCTCCTCAGTTTCTCTAACTGCTTCTCCTCTTTATCTATTTCTTGCAAAGCAGGAAATAAAAAAACAATTGTATTATGTATCAGTCAACAACTTCTCAGCTTTACTTTTTGGCATTTTCTTTCAATTACTAATGAAATTATGTTTTAAAATCATAGCAATAGAATTTATTTTAAATAACAGCATTTTGATTGTTATCTTGCCTTAACTGATAAATAACGGAATTCTTCTAAGCATTCATTCATTCATTTTCATTCATTTCCTTTATTTGTATGCCGCCCTTTTCCCTGGGGGGACTCAGGGCGGCTCACAATTCAAAAAGGGAGGGGGGGGAAGACAAACAGTATTCCAATATGGAAACAATACAACATATTAAAAGAGAGCACAACAGTCACACAATTCGGGTGGGGTTGGAATCTTAACCCCAGGCCAGCAGGGACAGCCAGATCTTCAAAGCGGCGCGGAAGGATTGGAGGGTGGTGAGGGTCCGAATCTCCACGGGGAGTTCGTTCCAGAGGGTCGGAGCAGCCACTGAGAAGGCTCTCCTCCGGGTAGTTGCCAGTTTGCACTGGCTAGTAGATGGAATTCGGAGGAGGCCTAATCGATGCGATCGTATCGGTCTAGTGGAGGTAATTGGCAGTAGGCGGTCTCTCAAATACCCAGGCCCACTACCATGAAGGGCTTTATAGGTGATAAGTAGCACCTTGAAGCGCACCCGGAGATCGACAGGCAGCCAGTGCAGCTCGCGGAGGATAGGTGTAACGTGGGTGAAGCGAGGTGCACCCACAATCGCTCACGCGGCCGCATTCTGGACTAGCTGAAGTCGCCGAATACTCTTCAAGGGCAGCCCCATGTAGAGCACATTGCAGTATTCCAGCCTAGAGGTCACAAGGGCATGAGTGACTGTTGTGAGGGCCTCCCGGTTCAGGTAGGGACGCAACTGGTGTACCAGGCGAACCTGGGCAAATGCCCCCCTGGTCACAGCTGACAAATGATGTTCGAAGGTCAGCTGTGGGTCCAGGAGGACTCCCAAGTTGCGAACCCTGTCTGAGGGGCGTATAATTTGACCTCCCAGCCTGAGAGATGGAGCAAAGGAAAAACTTCATATATTTGTCTCAGTAAAATAAGATCAATAAGCATGAGATACAAATAGTTTGTTGGGATTTGAAAGCAGGGAACCATGAATTTAGAATAGCTAAAAATAATGTCCCTTTTTCCTCTGGATGATATAATTTCATTCTCAAATACAAAGTCATCATAACAATTTACTTATACTTCTCATGGAGTAAAGAGAGTATTTCAGATTCTACACAATTCCCCTAACCCTAAGTGAAAGCAATTCAACTCACATACTATCAAAGCAAATCCATTAAGTGGCATGCAATTTATGAGAGAACTAGTTCGGGGGCGTGGCAGAAGAGTTACTACCTACTCAGCCGAACCAGTCCAAACTGTTAGGAACCCACCTTTGATTTATTTGACTTTGACTTTGACCCTATTTAGACGATTTTTAGATGAGGATGAAAATACTTTTACTCCCATGCAGAGATGATTCAACCCAAATCAAAATCATCTCTATCCTTCAGAATGTAATTGAAAAAATGCCCAATTACTTTCCTGTTCTTAAGAAAAAGTAGTTGCATGGTTTTATTTTTATTTATGACAGATGGTCCTTTGCACAAGCCCAGTTTGTTCTAAAATAATGTTCTAACACCTACAATATTTAATTCCTTCCTGTATAATTGTAACAATCTTACAATGAAGCCTTAGGTTTTATTCATCTAGCTAAGGGATGTCAAACTCGTGTCGTGACGGTGGCGTCATGTGACGTATTGCGACTTTTCTCCATTCACTAAACCGGGTGTGGGTGTGGCCAGCATGTGACATATACCCCTGCGGGCCACGAGTTTTACAGCCCTGATCTAGCTGCTTGTGCACAAATGGTAGAATTGTTTTTTAAAAAGCTGACCTCACTTTTGACAAACCTGAATTTGATTTGAATGAATTCATTTCCCCACATCACTGTTAATGTGCATCATTATAACACTATCTACCAAATTTTGTAAGTGATATTTGACATTTGCAATGTTCATACTGAACAGGCAATTAATCAAGTGGTCCATATGCCCAATCCAAAATTCAACATATTGCCTAAAGACTGAAACTACTGTTCTGCCTATATTATTGACACAAGATATTAACAGTTCCAAAATAAGGAATTCATTCTAAGAAATTATTTTATTTTTCCCATTGTCATCTATTTTTGAAGGCCTTACTTACCAGTCTCTTTGCTTCTTCGGGATATCAGTCTTAGATTCAAATGAATCAACTTGTTCCCTTAGACTCAAAAACCCACTGAGTCGAACAATGGGTAGAGTGCAGATACTGTCAGTTTTCTAGCTTCATTGTTTATTTGAAAAGCTATCAGAACAGGGAGAAAGATCAACTTATCTGCCAAGGTCACAAAAATGTTTCTCTTAATGCTTAAAGTTCTTCCTATTATCTTAGATCTAGGACTCTCATAAATCAGTTCTACTTTTTAAAGCCATGAATTTCCCAACGACTGCCACAGCCTATCTGGTTAGAAATCCTTGTTTAAAAAATATTTGGCTGAATTACTAGGCTGCATTAAAGTAGAAATCTCAATCATCTGAGTCCTTGGAAAGGAGAATTTTAAAAAAAGAGGACATATAGGTAGTCCTCAAGTTATAATGGTCATTTAATGATCATTCGCAGCACTAATGGCCAAGGAAAGAATGCTCCAAGGGCCATAAGGCACTTCCAGCAATTGTAAAATGTTAAGCCAACCTCCCCAGGTTGCATAACTACATTTCAGGTGTTTGGTAATTTGTTCATATTTTTAAAAAATGTATTTATTTATTAAATATATATGCCGCAAATCTCACAATCAAGTGATTTATGACTGATTGCCATTTGCAATCTTCTCTTGCAGCTTTCCTAGAAAGTCCATGGAGAAGCTGACAGGGAAGGTTGCAAGCAAAGAACATGTTGGATTTGAGACCTGTTCTCCCAATGTACTGAGGGATTTCCCTTCCCCTCCCTGAAGGAGGGACAATCCTGCAGGGATTTGGACCTCAAATTTGGCAAAAAATAAAATAAAATAGTGAATGCTATCAACTGCTCTCATAATCGTTCTCTCAGATGGAAGGTGGGAGGGCCTAGGCCTCCCACCATGACTGGGAGGCCTGTGTCCTTTGCCTGGCATTCCACTTAATGATCACAACTGGGAGAGTCAGTATTGTAGTTGTAAATATCCACTTTGCTTAACAACCAACATTTTGGGCCCAATTGTGATTGTAAATGCAAATATAGTCATAATAATTCTTACAAGTATATTCTATATACTTGTAGAATGCACTTACATTAATCTTTATTCCTGTATTTTGAGTCAACACCAGTTTTTGAACTCACTTTGTAAGTCATGCACTCTCGTGTATGTCATGCTTCAACTATCTTAGAAAAACAGTTCAACCTCTATGTCTCAATTACATATAAATATCAAAAATTATTTAATTCTAAATGAAAACATTTAACACCAGGTAAGCTTGTAATAAAGTTCATTTTATTTTAAGTAAGCAAGTATCATATTTAAATGGTCTCATATAAAATGTGACACATAAGAAACAATGAAGTCTACCATTCCACTCATTCTTGTTTTTCACATATAACTGGTATTTCAAAACAAAACATGCATGTATGTCTATATAGGCATGTTCAGGCACTAGGCAATTTGGTGCTGTTATTACCTAAGCTTCAACTCACTGGGGAAACTGGAAATAATTGTACTAGGAAGAGGCCAATGTGCACTGAAATTGCCAGCCAGTATGGTTAGGGACATTCTAAGCAGCCAATCTGCATCACAATTGACAATTGCAAGAACCATGAAACTTTAAGAGCTAATGATTTTTCTTTCCTTCTCCTTTCACTTTTGCATCCTGTGTAATCTTAAATGAAAGCATTGTCTTATTTTTATTATTTGATAAGCCTACTTTCATTATTCCGGGGATCTTTATATTTCATATTCAAAACCAGGATATAAATATTTTAAATTAATAATCAATAAGATATCTGAGTCAATCAGCTTGGTATAAAGGTAAAAGCAATGGACTAGAAATGGGGAGATTAAATTCTAACCACAAAGCCAGATAGCTAACTTTGGACTCACCACTTTCTCTCAGTCCTAGTAAAAAAAATAGTGGTGAAATTCCTCCAAAAATCATGTCAAAAAAACTACAAGGACTTATGTAAGTAGTCATCAGAAATTGAGACTAAATTGAAGGCACACACAAAAATAGGTGTTAAAGCAAATTTTGACCCCAGGTGATTCCAAGACTATTGTTTTTACTTTTATCTGTAAACCAGACTGCACAGCCCTTTTAAAACAATCCAGTTGTGTTAGGTACTACTACTACCAATCTCTTTTTATTTATAAACTTTATTGCCCACCCAAAATTCCTCAAGGTAATTTTGGGTGAGTTACAATCATAAAACATAAAAATTGTACAAACTAGAAATATAAAGTAATATAAAATCCAGAACACCACAGCCCAGTTAAAAGATTGCCCGGGGGGGGGGATCCATTGTTATTCAAACAACCACCTTCACTGTGATACTCCTCATTGGGGCACCAAACTAATGGACAGAGCCAGGTCCTTAGGCTCTTCCATAAGGTCAGAAGGGTCGGAGCTGACCTCACACTGGAGAGGAGCAAAATGTTCCACAGGCCAGACGCAATGGAAGAGAAGGCCCTGCTCCTGCATTCCACCAGTTGGAATAATTGGGATTATTATTTCAGACAGGATCTGCAGCATACTTCCTCTGCTGGCATGGAAGGGGCAGGCTAATCCCAGTAGGATGAGAGGGTTCCTCAAGTAGCCTGGACCCATTTACTTTATTCTAAGTCTCCATTTCACAGAGATAGCCCTGTTGGGAATTCCCTCATTGACTAAACCACTGGAATAGAAAAAGATTTCTTACGAGCTCTGGAAGTTGAGCGATAATGAAAAAGACATCATTCCTACGAAACAATAAGCTAAGCAGTATATGAAAATAAACTGGGAGTTCCTATCTTGTAACCTATCAACTGTGACTTAAGATATAAATACCAGTACTGTACATGGCAATGTGTATCTATATGTTCATAAATGAACCTCAGAAATAAGAAGAGAATGAAAGAGCAGAAATATACAAAGATTAAAACATATGTCAGTAAGAGGGATCATTTGGGATTCTGACATGAGAATACATATTGAGTTGAAAGAAACAGCAGATTAACGGATGCAAGCACAAAGAACCACCTATGAAAAAGAACCAGAGGGGAAAATGGCATAGGCAATCTTATTCAGAAGCAAAAACAATGTAATACAGAATACAAAGAAAAGTAAGAATAGATGGTAGACAGAAATCCCCATGGAAATGGGAACCTTTACTGGTCAATTAAATAAAATCCCTAATGCAATAGTTGCATTCACACACTATAGTAAAGAATGTCTTCTCTGATTTAGACTTAGTCTTCTTCTACTCGAAGTTGCAGGGTCCTCTTTTGATTTAGATTTAGTACATTCTGTGAATTCAACCTGTTGCAGTCAATTTAATTTAACATGTTTAAAGAAATTATGGTTTGGTATGAAATTTAAATATAAACAGGAAATACAAAAAAGGTAAATGAGGTGTACACTTGATAGGCATTCAACAAAGGAAGAAATGTTATATGTGTAAGAAAGTTTATTAGAATGGATTCATATTAACGGTTAAAACTAAAATTATTGGTTTAATGATGTCATTTCTCTAACTGACTGATGCACCAAGTATTTTATAACTAGAGACATATGACATTGTTTATTTATTATAATTCTGTATTATTCAATCAAAAAGGTTTTGTGGCTTAAAGGCTATATAAATAAAAATTAAAAGTAATATTTTAAACCCATCAAAACTATTTCAACAATGACAATAACAAGCACGTCAGTCCTCAAATAATCATATGACACAAAAACAACAAAAAACAAGAAATAATTTTTAAAAAGTGGAGAGTAAGAATACATATGCTTCCCAAGAAGGGGTATTTTGCTACTGTGACTATTTTACTTCCTTAAATAACTAAGACAGAAACAATTCAATACAAATTAACCCCTAACCTGACATCTAATCAACTACTATAGCCCTATAATTTGCCATTTACCTACTTATTAAAAAAACTTAAGCAGGAAGTGCTGAATGACAATTGATTTCATTATAAAAATATTCTGTGTACTCTTGAATTTAAAAAGAAGTGCCATTAACGTGTGCATAATCAAAACTACAACTATAGCATGAACAACAACAAAAAGAAGGGAGGATTCCCAAAGAAAGGAAAAAGAGTTAAGGCTAAAGGTAACAGGCAAGTGCAGGAAAAAGTGGGAAAATATTACCCACATATGTACATGACTGTCACAACTCTAACCTTCTGTATTTCTTCTCAGTGTTCATGTTTCTCTGATACACTACATATTATATTGCATAGCATCATGGAAGACTAGGCCAGAGAGCAATACAAAAGATAACAATCAGATGTCTGACAATGAAATCTTGAATAAAAAAACTTGTAAGCTCATGGTTCCCAGGAAACCACAACTATCTGTGTGCAATTAACACAAAAAAAATGAAATTTCTCTAACATGCCATATAAATCATAAGTCATATAAATAACTATAGATGAAATGTCAGCTGCAGGGAACAGCTGGTTTGGGATAGGACTGTGCCCAAGCTTAAACACTCATGCTTTAGGATTTCAATCCAAGCACAGAATGGAACAAAATTATTTTGTTCTAGGAAGATATGGCTCCAAGCAAGGTGTGGAAAAATGACCCATGATAATGGCAGCTTAGGGGACAAACTGGGAATACTGGAGGAAAGCATCAATGGGTTATGCTGTTTTGAAACATTATCAGTGGGTGGCAGAGGGTGTTCAGGCCAGTGGGATATTCTGTCCTGAGAATTACTAAGGGACAGAAGAATAATCACTAACCTTAGCCTCTTTATCCAAGCCTCCCTCCCCCCCCCCTTTTTTTTGGTAGAAAACAAGGAACAAAAGAAATTCTGGGTTTCAGTTCCTGAAACAAAACACTTCAGCAGAATCTCCAAGTGATATCTTTCTCTGGATCTGAAACAATTATTTCCTCATTTTGTGCACAACTATACAGCAAAGGTCTTTGTCACTGAACAAAGGCAAGGGCTCCTGTGGACACCAATATTCCTGAAGAAACTTCCTTTGACTCCCAACCAACTCATTCAGTTTCAGTTTTTGTTTTGTGACTCAACCCCTAAGACAATTACTTTGTGAAAAATGCCTCCCTTTAGAAGCCATTGTTCACCCAATATTTGCTCCCAAAATTCCAACATTATCACATGAGAAATAAGAACTAAGGCAGTTGTTAGCCCTGCAGAAAAACTCAACAGTATTTTTTTTTAACATCAACTATATAATTTGATTAATCCTAAAGCACAAAATATGTAACAGTTCACCAAATGAATACCAAATAAATATTTTTGAAAAGGATCTGGTCCACAACCTACACAACACAATACAGGATAATTTGTTTTATATTCACATAGCAAAGAGACAGATAAATTTTATTTAAAGCAAAAAATTGTAAGTAGTAGTGAAAAATAAAATGAAAATATACCCCCCATATCATAATATACGCAATGGGCCTATGATATATACCTTAATTAATACAATATTTCAAGATTCATTTTGCAATTTCCATCATCCTGATTTTGTTTCCTAAGATATGGAAGTCTCCAGGTATAGTCCTTCACACAATCTTCAAATGAAATATTGCATATATCAAGTTCCATTATCGCACCAAAATTTATCAAGTGAAAACTTGTGAAGGGAAATATATATTTCAGACAATAGATATGCATGATTTAAAATAATAAAATTTTAATAAAATTCAGTTAATTTATATTGTTCTTTTTTTGCATCAATACAGTATAATTCAATAGTTAAAAATGGTCATGCTCAAACACAAAAATGTGTAGATCAAACTGCTGGAGTCATCTGTGAATTAATTATCCAATGATTTATGCTATTCTAACTTCATATTTTGGTTATTTAATGTACCGTTTAGGCACTTAAAAAAAAATTCCAATTAGTTTTAACATAAAACATGGAACCCTACAGAAAATAAAGTCCATGCATATATTATTATTATTTTAAAGTAAATCAGATAAACTGTCAAGATTTAATGTATGTGTTGCTATAGACATGATAGACATAATGGACATAGTGGAAACAGCTTCTTGAACCCCAGATAAAGTGAAACACTGATATTTTGGAATAGGAAGGGTCTTCCATGTAAACGATTCTATATCGGGTCCCCAAGAACCTTTTTAACCTTTAATGGCAGACCAACAAGCAATCCTTCAAAATAATGATTTCATACATTTGTTGGCAATCCTTCAAATATTCTTGATCAAAACTATTTGAAGGTTTTAAAAACTTAATACAGCATTTGAGTTGAACCTGTAAATCCATTTGCAACCAGTTAAACCAATATTTTAACAATTTGACTATTTTACCACCTACAGACAACAACAACAACAAAACAGGACTATCTTTAGGATCCGAACTGAAGTCTTTCAGAAAAACTGTAATATTCGCATGTGAACACCGGAAAGTTTTATATCTTAAATATATAATAACTTATAGAAATCCTATAGAATTATGGGTCCCAGAAAACAAAGCACTACATAAATATGCAATTACTCTGTATCATTACCAAAAGCAAGACGACAACCCAGAAAATATATGCTTAGCACATTTTAATATATAGCATTATATACAGATACATTTTAATAAGTAAAAATATGAATCAGCCTTATGGATGGAGGTGTATAAACATAAGGCCATATCTGCAAACTGAATTTTAAGTGTTGATATTTCAATATTGTTCCATGCTAATCAGAGAATATCATCAGGGTTCATGAAATATTTCAATCACCTTATACCAATTGAGATCCCTTTCATCTGTTTCATAGTACTATTCTCCATCCATCCTGCTTTTAGAAGTCTCTTGTATAATCAGGAAAGGGATGACAAATACTGTAAAATAGGTTTCCAATCTTATAGTATTTAAAACATTTTACCACTGCATTAAGACAGCAGTTTCAGATAAATTCCTAATTAAGACACATTTATACACCTTTCATTTGCTACACTATAAATCAAATTAGTGAACATTATTTTTTTCTATTCTCTGCAACAATCATTGATTTGATAGCAACACAAGCTTCTGGAATCAAAAATATATGCACATAAGTCACAATATATATCAACGGTAAGTTACTATATATATATGTTGTTATTTTCCTGTCATTATTATGCATGATTTATTAGAAACTTTATTAAAGAAACTATTTTCAATCTTTTAAAAAAATAATTGCTCTTCTAAAGCAGAAAGACCCAATTATCATTTTGATTATAGAAGTCCCAAGACATATTCCTTTGCTTGTATGATTTGCATGTTTAAATATACAAATAGTATACGTGAACTGGGAATTCACTATCATGAGTCTGATTCTGGTTGTTTGACATCAAACTCTATCCTTTAATAGATACATACTTTTCTATTGACAGCAATACTTATATTTATCTTACAGAAAAATATTTACGAATAATTATTTTTCCTATATTCAAGGCTGAAGGTGATGAGCGTAGGCTGAGACTAAACATAGTTTCCTAAGACTATGAAGCAAGCTCATGGAAAAGGTGAAATTTCAAGCTTCCAATTCTTGTTATTTGGTACCTTTTCTACATGAATATCTCAAGCTTGAATCGTTTACAGTATCTATTTGCATTGAAATCAGTGCAATTTAATAGTCTGTGTATCACCAAACACCTTCATGATTTTCATACATTTAAATTTATAGAACAAACACAGCAGCTTCACTATCTACTGGGGTGGGGGGTGGGACACGGAGACCAGCAAAACTAAAGTGGCTATCACAGCATTAGAATTGCACCTATGGTAAATACATAGGCCAAAAGAATAGGCATTTAAGGTAAGCCCTATACTACTTTACTGAAATTTTTCTACAATAGATGTGGTTACAATATATAGCAGCAATATATCACATAAGCCAACTTTTATCCGTTAGCTTTCATATGCGATGCTCTTTAGTATCTTAAGTTTCTCCTCTATTTGGTTTTTTTTTATACCAATGGCTTATTTTATACCAATGGCTTAAAAGTAGGTATCAGTTGATGAATACATGAGGTAGTAGTCTCAGCCACCAATCTTCCAAGTGCCTTTACTGCTTGGATTGCTATAATTGCTTGGAAGCTATTTCCCCTTTCCACTCCCCCCCCCTCCTCAAGTGAGGGTGAATTCATAAGGTCAATGCTGGCTGCAATCCCCAGAAAGGGTCTTGCAAGCATGCCATAAAACCCACAAAAGATCTACAGTATCCAAGGCTGTTTTGACCAGGTTCGCTGGCTCAAGCTACAATTCAGAGAGATGCTTCTGAAATGTTTCTATGTGCTTCAATTTTATTTTATTTTTTAAAAAATATCTTTTGCCATTAATAAGTAACGTTGATAGTCGGGGTGTCCTCCGGGAGAAAGAGGAATACAATCAATCGTTTCATTCTCAGCAATATAAGCTCACTGTCAAAAGTCAACGATCTTACAGGTAAGAAGCGGGGAAAGCCAGCCTCAAGTTCAGAACTAGCACAACGATCCTCTGCGAGACAAGGCTGAACAGCTGACTCCCCGCCAAAAGGGGATCACACGGACCGAAGCTATCGGAGACGGGCAAGGGAGGCATCGGGCTTCTTGAACCGGCGGCGCGGACACCCTGCTGAAGGGTCCGGGGGGTCATTCCAAGAGCGCAAGGCAGCGGCGGAGCGAGCTGCGCGCTCTCGGATGTCTTTTAAGGTGGGGAGAAGAGCAGCAGCAGTTCGCTCTCGGTCTAACCAGGTGGCGCGGAGATTCGGGGCCGGGCAGCCGCCACTGGCCGCCCGCCTTCCACGGGGGTGCCCTCAAGGTCACACGGCACTCCGCTCCGAGGCGGCCGGCGTGGTCGTCTTCCCCATCGCCCACCGAGGGGAGGAAGGCGGAGGCGAGGGCACAAGTGGGCCCACAGCCCCGACCCAGGTCTCATCGCCCCCTCCTCCTTCCGGCTCGCCGATCCTCTCTCGCCTGCCGGCCTGCTCAGCTGAACCCCGACACCTGCCTCTCTCCAGCTGGAGGTTCCCCCGGTCGTGGCACCCGTGTCTCCCCCTCGCGTTGTCCGCCTCTTACCTCAAAGCTCCTTTACCGCCGCCCAGGTTCACCCGTTAGAAGAACAGCGGCTGCCGCCATCGGCACCAGCGCCTGCTGCTCGCCTGCCGCGCAAGGTCCCCACAATCCAGCCCGGAACGCTTAAGCTGCCGCCGCCGCCGAGCCAGCCCGCGAGCAGGGAGGGGAGGGGGAAGGAGGCGGCAGCGGCGGAGGCAGCAGCAGTAGCAGCAGCAGTGGAAGAGGAGGGAGCTGGGTTCCCCGCCCCGCCTTCGGCACTAACACCCTGGCAGCACCTCGCCCTCGTTAGTCGGCGGTAGGCGAGCACGCGTGCAAGCCCAGCAGCTGCGCTTGCCCTCCTCTTCAGGCCACCCTGGCAGGGAAAGGAGCCGGCGGCTAGGTCGGGTCCCGCCCCAAGACCCCTGAAAGACACAACGCCGCTCTCCCGTCCACCCTTCGCCCTCCGCCCAAGGGCTGCCCACTTACTCGCTCGCGCCGTGGCCGGCCGACCTCCCCAGCCTCGAGCACGCCAGGAGCTGCCAGGCTCCGAACCGGCCCGGTCCCCGTCACGTGACAGGGTCTCGCTCAGTTTAGAGGAAGAGGAGGGGGGTTCGAAGACGCGGCGCCTTCATGGGTATGGGGGAGAAAGGGTGGGGGGGAGCATAAGAGATGGGGCGGGGACTGCGAAGTGTGCCCGAAAAGGCGGTGAGTACCTTTTTTTCCCCCGCCTTCCTGTCGCCTTCCTATTGGATTGGATGGGTTGACGTGCTTGTTTCCATGACGTATGTGGGTCGGGCCGTGGCGTTTGATGAGGCCCGGCGGGCTCCGGGTCGTTGACTTTGCCACGAGCGTTTCCCTTGGGGAGGGGGGGGGTTGTGAGGCGAAGCGGGGTGGTGGGTCGTAGCTGTTTTGCCCTTCCTCCCCGCTCCTTCGTCCCGCCTCTTTTCCAGCATTAATCCTCCTCCGAAAAGGTACCCGCCGGGGCGCTCAGCGCCCGCGCCGGCAATCATGCTGTTGCTTTATTTCAGCCCGCAAAAAACGTCGGGGCGGGGGGAGAATGGATGGTAAGCGCCTGAAAGAGGGTGGGGGTGGTGAGTCAGATCACCCACCCACTAGAGGCTGAGGTGGCGGCGGCTAGAGGACTGTGGTGCTTAAGCTCTTGGTGCAAAGAACGCCGGAGCGAGTAGGAGCGACTGCTCCGGTAGCACCGACAACGCAAAGGAAGCAACTTTCCAACGCCTGTGAACGAAGGGCAGTAGATATGAGAGGAGGTGGGGCTGAGGTGAAGCTACGTGGTCTCAGGCCACCCAGCGGGGCCGGCATTTAACTCGGAACGTAGGAGGGAAAGCTGCGGACCGCTTTCGTTCACAGGCTCTTGGTGGGGTGATGGAGGAGGAGGACGGATTTAATGTTCGGGGGCTGCTTGTTATGTCATCCCTGTCAGAACCCAGATGACGACGTTTGACTGTTTCATGTTTAGTCACTTCCTCTCCTCTTGCCCAAATAGTTAATATCCGAGGAGGTTTGCGATTGTGTTTGTACGCGAGAGAGAGAAAAAAAAGAACGAAAGCGGGAGAGGCATAAGAAAACAGCGAGGCTGCCATTAAGAAAACAGCGGGGTCCCTAATATCTCAATCAGTTTTATTTCCCATCAGCGTGACTGGAAAGTCGGACGCTGGTCCTAAACCAGGGCAATCATTAGAAATGCAGCGTGGTCCGCGGATAGAAGCATCGGTTGCTTCCATGTTGTATGGACTGCTTCCACATGACAGATGAAGCAAAAAGAAGAAAAGCCTATTAAAGTTCCTATTCTTTAAGCTTTCGGTTTTATGTAAATGCTACTGAAAACCATTTTTAGACACTTTATCTCGATCTGACGCCACAGTAGATAGGATTCATGGTTCACTATGGAGCCCTTATTTACATATAACATGGAACTAATGCTAACATTAAAAATTACATGTCTTGGCACATCTTCTGTTAGTACCTCCCCAGGGCTGCTGATTTGACTTTCTGATTTAAGGCTGCTGATTTAAGATTAGGGCTGCTGATTTACCTCCCTGGGGTTAGAATAGAAAGAATAAAATTATTGGCAAAGTGTGATTGAACACACAAGGAATTTGTCTTCAATGCATAAGCAGAGTTTATTTATTTATATCCTGCCTTTATTACTTTTATAAATAAATTGCAGCAAACATACCTAATATTCCTTCCTATTTTCTCCACATCAACAATATATGTTGGATTTCAACTAGTATTAAATTTGAGCTATGAATTCCACAGTTGAAAGTCACAAGGTGAAGTAAATAAATACATTATTTTGAAATACATTTTTTTAAATTAAAGAGATGGAATGAGTAGATTGTGGTGCTTGGTAAAAGTGAAAGATGAGACAACATAAGTTTTCCTAAACAAGAAAAACCATGATTTTTTTCCCATCTTGCAGATAGCATAGGAGAGTCAAAACTGCTCCAAATAACAAATTCACTAGATATTTAATGGGCATCTATCAATAATTACTTAAGGTATCTTCCTGGTAATTGCATTGTTTTGGGTTGATTCATTAAAAATGAAATCAATTAACACTGTAAATCAGTCAAAATGTGGCATGTAACTTATGATAACAATGGACAATAACGATTTTGCTTCCTGAACACTTGGGTATATCTTGAGTGTATGTTTGGCTACTAATCATTAAAGTAACCTGTAATTTAACCTATCATGTACCATTTTATTAAAAAAATGTTTTACACAATGGCAAGCTCATTGCAAATTTTCTTGGCAACTACAGAGCACCAAACTACATTCAGCTGGTTGGAAAAACATACAAGACCATGAAGTGCAGCATGTCATTGAAGATTCATTTTTTGCATTCCAACCTGGACTTGTTTCTCGACAACATGAAAATTTTCACTGAGATATTGCCACAATTGAAAAGCGGTATCAGGGCAACGAATTCATTAATGCTGACTGACTATTGTTGGACATTACAGAAAAGTGCATCAGACATTGAATGCAAATAAAAATCATCAGCAAAATATATTTAGGTATGATGAACTCATACAGCATGTTGGTAACATGCAATTAAATACATTATAGTCATTAAAAGTTAACTTCACATTTCTCAAGATTCCTACATGATGCAGTCATTCTGAAATTATATTTGTATTCAGTTTGAAGGGGTCTATCATATTCGCTAGCAGTTTTTCAGGAAGCAAAACATTTCAGAAAATTTGTTGCCCAGTGTAATGAATAAATAAATTTGCTGGTATTTAAAAATCTAAAGGCACAGTCTCCTCAAATGCATATAAAATACTATTTTAAGATTAAAGGCCAGATTACTGAAGATTGAGGTGAAGATTTGGCTGGCACAATTAATTTTTGGTTTGCCCTTCTCAGTTTGCTCCTTTTAGTACTGATTTTATTAGTTTTCATGGTGCCATCAGGTAGAGGCTAAACTGTTCATAAGTCTTTTTACCAAGATACTCTTGTCTTTAAGAATTGCATATCAAAGTGAACATGAAAGCAAGCATTTTTACTGCAGAATACCAGATAAATGTGACTTGGGTTTCAAGCTATTATACTTTGAGTAGAATAAATGGCTTGCTCAAGCCAAGTAGATATATTAATTGCTAAAAACGTTTTACAAATAGAAGGGTGCACTTCTTTCCCTTTGCAGAGTAATATGGAAAAAAATATGAAAGCAAGCCTTTGTAGCAGAATCAGTAAACCATGTGCTCTTAAGATATCAAGATAATCACCAGTATCTAATTTCTGTACATCTCTTATTTAGATGACTCTGACCTAAATCTACCATTTCCTTTTTACTTATCTGACTGAGCTAATGTATTTATAAGAGTAGCTAAATTTTGTGCAGTAGTTTATAGAAATACACCAGAGGCCAAGTTATTTGCAGGACAGCCTTTCTGGTTTTTTTTGTCCAGCCTACTAGATCCAGCACAGAAGACCTGCTTTAAGTTCCCATCTATTAAGCAATGCTAACTGGCAGGATCCAAGAAGTATGGACTTTCTCTGTCATAATCCTTTTAGAATATATTACTGAGATTTGTTTGGCCTTTAATCTCTTGCATTTTGTCATTCTTGAAGACCCAGATGCTTTCCCAGATATGGAGTCTGTGAGTTGGGTAGACTCATCATTGTGTGTTTTTAGCATTATGGGATTATGTGCTTGAGTTGATTGCCCTAAATCAATGTTGTGTTATTACAATATTGCGTCAATATTTACAATGATAATCATTATTTTTGTTCATGATTATATGGATGGCTATATAAATCAATAGAAATAAATAAATTATAAGACCATCAGACTTGACTCTTTGATCATTCTGATTTTTTTAAAAAAAATTGTATGATAAACTTATGAATTATTTCTATATGTATATTTCATGTTTAAGTATATTCTGGACTGTAATTGGAATAGATCATATTAGAAAACAAGAAGTTATCATTTGCAGATGTTCCAAAGAACTTAGACCGAAGATTCATTATTACTATTAATATACCCAGTCATATATAAACATGTCATTTCCATTCTCAGATTTCATTCCTCATGCTCTACATCCTACCCTCCCTGGAGTCTTTACCTACTGGGGAAGTCAAATTTAAAAAGTTTTGAATATTTATTTACATATGCTGATAGTTTACATGCCATTATTTAATTATGTCACTATATTAATACAAGGGACTATCTATTGAACATGGAATTAATTTTAACTTGTGAATTCTAATATGCCTGTAAAAAAATGCAGATTTTTGCATAAGTCAAGCAATAACGAGAACTGAGATGCATAACTCCATGCATGGGAAGCAGACATATGATAAGGTATATTATAGAACAAAGTATAAATAGGTATAAAGAATTCTTTCACAACCATTATTACAATTATTTTATTTCATTTTTGACTCCATCACATTCTCTATTATTCTTTTTTGACCCAAGTTTGCTACTTTTGAAAAGTGCTTTAAAGAATGAAGAAACCACTACAGTATTTGTTTCTTTTCTGAATTACAGCTAGGTTTTATCTTATGAGAGATATATTTAGATTAATTTAAAAATCAAAATAATGAAACAGCACATCTTGCAGATTTATTTACGTGATTCTCTTTCATGTCTTCATGGTAAGAGAATATAAAAGTACATCACAGATTATATAGAATTCTATCTCATTCTATCTGCAGCCCAGTATCCCCATGTATCCTGATCATTGTAGCTTAAGCAGACTTCTCCAGACTTTGAGAACTGCCTTTGTGAACACAGTTGTCTGAAGGCTGCAGAATTCCAATCATTTATTGTTATAACTCCTAAACATAACCTATCAAAAGTGAATTAAATGCGTTCTTAAACTACTGGATCAAATTATCTAGATTTGTTATAAATAATACATTTTATGTTTCATTTTTTACTGCTCCAGTTGAAATAAACATATTTGATTTATCTTATAGAAAGGGTAAAGAAAATAGATCACATGTATATGAAAGAAACAATTTTGACCTGTAGAATCAATGCAGTTTTTATTTCTGTGTTGTTCTATATCCAAACCTATGGCACACATGCCACAGGTGGCACATGGAGCCATTTGTCAGGGCATGCAAGGCATTGCTCTGTCAGCTGGCCAGTGCGCATCTGCGCTCTGGCCAGCTGAGTTCAGCCTTTTTTAAAGCCATTTTTCACACTCCCCAGGCTCCAGGGGCTTTAGAGGAGCCTGGGGAGGGCGAAAAGAGTCTCCCCCGCCCACCCTGGAGGCCCTCCGGAGGTTTCAGGAGCTTCCCTGAAGCCTCCGGAGCGCAAAAAAGTGGCCCTATGGGCAAACAAGAAGTTCGGGACCGGACATCAGGTTTGCTCGTACGGTCGGTTTAAGCCCTCCAGAGGCTTCAGGGACCTTCAGGAGGCTTCCCTTCCCTGAAGCCTCCGGAGGGCTTAAACCAACCCTAGGAGCACAGCAAAAGTGACTTTCGGTTTGCTCGTAGGGTCATTTTCTGCCCTTCAGATGCTTCAGGGAAGTCGCCTGAAGGGCCCTGAAGCCTCTGGAAGGCCTCTAGGGGGACAGGGGATGCTGTTTTCGCCCTCCCCAGGCTCCTATAAAGCCTCTGGAGCCTGGTGAGTGTAAAAAAAGCATGGAAAAATTGGGTTGTACCTCTCGTGCGCATGCGCACTTGGGGGGGGGTCACACATTGCATTACGGGTGCAGCATGCCCGCACACTCCCCCCCCCTGTGCTCCCCCCCTTATGGCACGTGAGCCAAAAAAGGTTTGCCATCGCTGTTCTATATCATTCATGCAGGTTCTGTAGGGTCATTTTAGGTTACATAGCAGACCAATATAATATAAAAGCCTCACACTGCTCTTCTATACAGGATATTCATAACCATTCTCAAACTTACTTGTTTATAATAATAGGGCATTATAAATAGAAAAAAAAATTGAAAAAATCCTTTATGTTTCTCTATAGTTAAGGTAGTCTGTGAAAGATGCATTTTTACAATGAGTAATCAGAGACACCCAAACATGGTGCAAATCATTTACATTTTTAAAAAATAATCTAACATTTTAAATAGTTGGCTGATTTGCTAAGGATTTTTTAAAAATATTAAAAACCTGAAAAGTTTATAATCAAGGTATAATTACCTCAGCCTTTAATTCTTTACAGATTGTATGTAAAAAAAGAATATAATGCACTGCTTTCTTTTTAAGAAAGTCAGAGTACATGATGGTATGTCTTTGTACGTGCATACAAAATTTATATTTTAAAAAGTGGGGTTTTAATGAAGCAGGCAGAGGCAGTGCTGGGATTAGAGCAGAGGTGGTATTCAGCAGGTTCTGACCAGTTCTGGAGAACCAGTAGCAGAAATTTTGAGTAGTTTGGAGAACTGGTAAACACCACCTCTGACTGCCCCTGCCCCCATCTATTCTCTACTTCCCAAGTCCCAGCTGGTCAGGAGGGAATGGGGATTTTGCAGTAACTTTCCCCTGGAAAGGGCTGGGAATGGAGATTTTACAGAATCCCTCCCTGGAGTGGAGAGGGAATGGAGATTTTACAGTATCCTTCCCCTGCCACACTCACCAAGCCACGCCCACCAAGCCATGCCACGCCCACCAAGCCACACCCACAGAATCCTAGCACTGGATTAGAGAGTATGTATTGCTCAATTCCTTATCAGTAATCAGCATAGTTGCATATAGGAACTGTCTAATAAGCTGAAAGCAAAAAAGGACAAATATAAAAAGTAGAAAGAGGGACATATAACTAAAGGAGAATATCAGCAAATAGCCTGAATCTACAAAGATAAAATCATGAAAGCTAAGGCTGACAATCAATTCACCTGTGCAATAAATGTTAAAAATAATTTAATAATATAGTTTTTTTTAACATGTAAAAAACAAGAAAAAGTCAAGGAAATGATTGATGCACTAATGGGGGAAGATGTCAAGGATATCTTCTGCAGAGATGGCAAGATTTCTGCAGAGAGAAAGCAGAACTGCTTAATTAATTCTTTGCATATATCTTTACATGCACACACAAAAATTTCAACCTAACAAAAGCAATATTGTAAAAGACGGATTAGGAATACAAATCAAAATAGGCAAGGAAATGGTAAGACCACACTATTCACTCTTGTTAGGTTTAAAACATCAGTCGCAAGTAGATTACATCTCAGGATTCTGAAGGATCTGGCAGATGTGATCTTGGAACCACTGAATCATATCTTTCAAAACTGCTGGAGCCCTGGGGAACTATCAGAGGACTGGAAAAGAGCTGATGTGATTCCACTCTTCAAAAACGGGGAGGAAAATGGACCCAGGAAAGGACAGACCAATCAGCCTGGCATCAATACCTGGGAAAACCTGAGAAAAGAAGAAACGGATAACAACTAAAAACAAGCAAAGCAGTTACTAAAGCCAACATGGATTAGTCAAAAACAAATCATGCCAGACAAAACCTATTGTATTATTTGACTAAGTGACTAAATTAGTGGACCAGTGAAATGCTATGGACATAGTATACTTGGACTTCAGTAAGGCACTTCACAAAGTAAAACACAGCCTACTTCTTGGTAAGATAGAAAAATGTGGAATAGACAGCATCACCAGCAGATGGATTCATAACTGACTGACCAACCACATTCATTGTGTAGTCCTCAATGGAAGGAAGCATGCAGTAGGGCACCTCAAGGCTCTGTCTTAGATCAAGTTATCTTCAACATCTTCATTAATTATTTAGATGAAGGGATAGAAGGGAAACTCATCAAATTTGCAAACAACACCAAGCTGGTGAGAATAGCCAACCCTTTAGAAGATAAGCTAAACACTGGGCCAGTGGTGAGAAAAGTAAGATTTTACACTTGGGCAAGACAAACAAATGCACAGATATATAATAGGTGGTACCTGGCTCAACAGAAATAACTATGACAGAGGTCTAGGAATTCTAGTAGACAATCACTTGAGTATGAGCCAGCAGTGTGCTGCAGCTGCCAGAAAAACCAATGTAGTCCTAATTTGCATCAATCTAATCAGGCTTGCCTCCAGAAGTTGTGGGTGTTCCATCAATGGAGATTTTAAAGAAGAGATTTAGCAGTCATTTGTCTGTAATGCTTGAGCAGTGGATGGACTAGAAGACCTTCATGTTATTAATAACTCTGTTATTCTATTATTGAAACAACAGCCATGATGATTAATCAATTAATAGTAAAACCAAGTAATGGGCCCTTTACATATTCCCTGCCTCAGCCAAGTTTTAAAAGCTTTGCAAAAAGCCAACAGGGTTGGGACCATTCTAATCTCCAAGGGGAGAATATTCCATAAGGCAGGGGCTACATCAGAAAAAGTCTTCTAGTTTTCACCAGTGGACCCTTTGGCTGATGGGATCTGCAGCATGCCCAATTTATTGGATCAGGTAGAACTCTTGGAAAAAAGATGGTCCTTAAGGTAACCCAGTCCCAGATCATATAGTTTTAAAACTGAATCAGCACTTTGAATTGTACCTGAAAACACACCATAACCAGTGCAGCTTACAGAGTAGTGGTGTTAGATATGCTGTGTAGCCAGCATCATTAATTACCTGTGGAGTTGCATTTTGCACAAGCTGAAGTGGACAGCGCCATGTAGAGCACGTTCCACTAATCTATGGTATGTTACCACAGGACTGCTATTTTCATTATTACCTAAGTGATTCTATTATTTAGGTTTAGCTCCCATATTGAACACTGTATTCTTAACTACGGTAATAGCCTGATTCTAGGCATAGACAAATATTAAGGCATGGGGCATGGGAATGGAAATTAACACTAAACAGAATGGAAGACTTGATAAGACATTAGAAAGTCTTAGTAGTTAAAAAAACATTACATTTAAATATCTTTCTCGTAAAAGATCCTGAAATAAAATAAAAATAAAGCATGAAAACTATGGATTTCAGTTAACTGTTTTAGAACAAAATCAGATATTCTACGCAGTTTTATTTATAGATATGCTTTCTTTTTAAAGATTTTTTGTCTTATATATGCACATGGCAATGAATTTTTAAAATGGTCTTTATTTCAAACACCATAAGAGAAAGAATTTTTCAAAGGACTTGTGATCATGGAGAGGGAATGCTAGTCTTTCTATATCCAACATTGGCGTACATGCAAAAATACTTCCTATTCTGTTGCATTGGTTTATCTATATACCAGTAGATCTTGGAGTGAAGTAATGGGCTTGAAGTATCTTTTGTCAGAAGAAAGTGAACTGAAGAATCTTTATGTGACCCGAAAAAGAAAATCTACTGCTGATTTAGAATAGTGTTCATTTGAATGTCAGTTGAACTCAGCAGAGACCTGCTAGTTATAGAACTCATCCAATAAACCTGTGAATAAAACTAGACTGGAATTCAATAGAACAGAGTTGTCTGAAGCGGTGCAATGAATAGTTGATATTAGCAACATTTACTATATTTGACAAGCTGCATTTTCACAGATAGCTGCAGAGCTCATTACTGATTGGCAGAGTTCTCTCAGCAGGATTTCATTTTTGTGAACTTCACTACTGAAATTCTACATATCAGGCAGCTGTTATAAATGCAGGATGTTGCCAGGAAAAAAGAAAATGTATAGGCAGTCATATAACAGGACTGTTTCATACTTGATCCCAATTGCTTGGTAATTGACCAATTCAGTGCAGCCAAAGAGGAACAAATCTGAAAACAATTTAAAGACATAGTTGTTAATAGATACTTTTTTTGCTCTATAATATTTTCATCCATAACATAGAAAAGCTGTTAAGCTAAGTGATCTGTATAAGTAAGACAGAAACTTTGGTGATTTTATAGAGTTGTTAAGAGATATATACACTGGCTCCCACGTGAAAATTAATCTCCATATGTTCTGTTATTAAGGTTACACACACACACACACACACACACACACAGGAAATGCTGGGGAACAATTATAATGTTTTACTTTGATTTCAATATTTTTGACTTTTCCCACCTCAGTAATAATTACCTATAAAATCTGCACTCTTTATATTATGTTCCCAAACAAATCAATGCTTTTATGAGCAGTATAATAGAGAGATAATGCAAAATGTGCTTTCAAACTAATGGGACCATTATTTTTATGTGTGTTGCTCAATATATTTTCTATGATCTTATGAATTACTATCTCAAACTATTGCCATGGAATAATAAAATATTCTCATTCCCTTTCTCAGAAACATTATGTTTAGTATCCCTGTCAAGACAATTAAGTCAATCCAGCACAAATACAATTTAAATTTACATAAATGGAAATAAACTCGGTAATTTATTATTTTAAATCACTTAATATTCTGAGGCTATATAGTCCATCAATTTTCTTGTTATAACAATAACAATCTTTCACTTTGTAGTTAATTGCACTTTTTTCCACATCTCTTTTCAAGTTACCTCAATGCTAAACAGATATGTTAAAACTGTTTCAGATACAGGCTACATTTGAATGGCAATGTCAAACTTAATTAAATTAATAGGGAATTTGTGATGAATTCCTGAGTAAAAATTAATATGGAGGGATTTCCAATCTGTGATTTCCAGCGTTATACATTTATCGTTTGCTGAGATGTGGAACAAGTTTATAGAAACAGGATTGACTGAACTTTGAAAAAAGTATAGAAATAGCTTGAAATAAGATTTAATCAAGGCATAACATTACATATTTATGAAATCAAGGCATTTTTGCATGCACAGACCATCAACTCCCAGGCTGCCATTTTTTCTAACACGGCAGCCTTATTTCTTTGTTTAGCTATCTGTGTACCACCTTTCTATGCCCAATTTGCAACAACCTGATGAGAACTAAAAATAACTACATTGTTCATTTATCTTGTGTCCATATTTGTTTGTGAGATGAGTAGATGCTACTGATGTCTAAGCCAGTGTTGAGTCTGGACCCAGAAACCTTTGTTCTTCAGCCATAGATTGTTTCTTTTAGGCAGTTAAACCCAAATCTGACATGCTGGATGTGGATCAGGGGTGAGTTCTGCCCGGCACTACTTCCAGTTTGCATGTGTGTGTGCTTGATGTGTGCTGCGCATGCATGTACAATACAATTAAAATTGTATTGCAGAACTGAAAAACAAGATGGCGGCACAAATGGCACCTACCGGGGAACCAGTTTGGGAGTGTGGCAGCCCTGAGTCGCTGTCGGTTCCAGTGACCCAGACCGCCAAACCACAACCGGTTCAGCCAAACTGGTCCGAACCGGTAGGAACCCACTACTGAAGTGCAGTGGGTTCCTACTATTATTACGTTGTCGCATTATTTCTAACAGATAGTAAACAAATACAGAATAAAGATCAAAATGGAATACTGCATCTAAGCCAGCAGGATGAAATTCAACAGATGTAAAATTTCACCATTTCAGTTCAAAAAATGAAAAGCTATAAGTATGACATAGGGATGAGAGGACAACCTAATATACTAGGCCACTTTTTAAAAATGTTAGCTAAAGCAATAGACAACTTATAAAATATAAGCTAAAACAATAAGCTAAAGCATAGATAGAATCAAAACAAATTGTTCTGGTCCACATTAAATCATTTGTACATTGCATCTTAGAATTGCATCCAGTTCTAATTATTGAAATACTTGCAATATTTGGAATGAGATAACTATACTTATGGCCAAATTCCAATCTATGAAGATGGGAAATAACTAGGTGTTTTTAGATGGAAGGAGATTTATATTTTTTATATATTATCTGGAAAACACCATAAGACTTATCTTTGTTGAGCCAGAAGGCAGAATCAATGAAGTGAGCATTAGGAGAAAAACTCTCTTAGCATAAAGAGCTGTTTTCATCAGTTCAGTAGAACAAATTGCCTTGCGAGGTTTTCCTTTCACTGAAAATTAGAAGCTTTTCCCTTCAATGGAAATTCAAATGCCATTCTATAAGAATTAACAGTCATCTATAGTCAATAGAAAACCATCCTTGCTGGGAATATTGGAAGTTGTCCTTTCATGCCAAGAGATACCTGGTTAGGAAACCAATCTCTAAGATTCTTCCAAGCTTATGTTATACGTTTTTGAGAGAGGATTTTATCCTTTTCTCAATATACTGTAAAATGTCCCTTTCCTGAAGTTATTAACTCCACATGAGATGAAACTAATAGCATCTATTCCACAGGGGTAATAGTTATGAAACAAAGCAAAATCACATTGGAGAAAGAAGAGGAAAGGAACTCTTTAAAAAACACACAATATCACATTATCAGTTTAAAACTAAGAAAGATGGAGCATGTAATTTTTGAGCCCTTTATTCATTTAGTCTTTATATTGACACCAGAATACCTAGTAACTCCTTGGTCAAATGATGCTGTTTTGTCTGTTCATCAACATATTAAAAAATACTTCAAGTTTTTCCTACTTAATTCCTCAAGAACCAAAATATTTAAACTGAAGTTTGTCCTCCCACCTTTTGATATGTTCATGTGACCAACCCAGCCTTGATCAGTCATACTTAGATTTCTGGCAGAGTTGCTAAGCAATTTAGAAAAGAGACATATTACTTGCCCATTAGAATCCTCAAAATATTCTTTCAGTCACAAAGAGGACAAGTTATTAGCCATTGTCAATATCTCCCAAGAGTAGATTTTCATGTGAAAAGATATGTGACCATTCAGAATTGTTCTGGTACTACATTATAATTATCTGTCAGTCCATTGCATATATCTTCTAGATGATGAGATGTAGACAACAAGTTGACTTCCAAAGCTCTCTTTAGATAGAGATGCTAGCTTGCATAGAAGTTGTTGTGAATCAGCAGAAGCTTGCTGTGAGTTGCGTCGGGATGCAGGAATAATGAGCAGCTGTTGCTCATTAGGGTCGTCTTCTGCAGATAAAAGACTGATGGTGCCATGCCTTAGTTGCAGAAGTCAACGTTCGTGGTTCGTCGTGTGTGGTTCATCGTTTCGAGATTCAAAGAGGCACTTGGATAAGTGATTTGCTTTCTGTAAACCTGATTCAAAGAGGCATTTGGATAAGTGATTTGCTTTCTGTAAACCTGGTTTGCTGTAAGAGCTTTTTGTTTTTGCTTTTGCTGTGTAACTTTTTGTCAGAGACTTTATCTACGTTTATTTTTGGGCTCGCAGCCAGCTTGAGCCAGGACTGATAAAGATATTTCCTTTGAAGTTCTGTCTGACTGTCATTTGTGAACGAGCGAAGAGGGGGGTCAGAACAGATTGACTTCTGCCCCGACAAACCTCCATTTATTTTCCTTATGGAGCAATTACAGGCTGAAAATAGGCAACTGGCCCAACAGATACAGATATTGGCGGACCAAATTGCTCAGCTGCAGAGAGCTGCAAAAAAACCCCAGCCAAGGAGGAAGTGCCCAGTAGTCATGCCAGATAAATATGATGGGAGTCAGGCCATGTTTGCCGCATTTCTGGGACAATGCCAGCTGTTTGAGAGTGGCAGACTTTCCCACTGATCGGACGAAGGTGGGATTTATTATCAGTTTGCTCTCAGGCACAGCTGCCCATTGGGCTACCCCCTTGTTAACTCAGCCGAGCCCTTTGTTGGATGACTTCCAGGGTTTTTGTCAATACTTTAAACAGATGTTCGAAGATTCTATTAAGGGGGAAACATCAACAAGACATCTGAAGTCACTGCAGCAGGGGAATGGTTCATTGCAAGACTATGTTAGTGAATTCAGGCTGCGTAGCCAGGATTCAACGTGGAATGAACCAGCTCTGACGGACATGTTCCAAGATGGATTGTCTGAGGCCTTGCAGGATGAACTGGCAAGGGTGGACAGGCCACCGATGTTTGACGCGTTGGTCCACTTGTGCCTCCGGATAGACACCCGGCTGCAGAGGCGAAGACCTCGCCGTGCATTCCAGGAGACCACCAGCATGCTGGTTCAGCAAGAGATTGCAGTGGACTGGGAGGAGCCCATGGAGTTGGGTACTGTCAGACCTCGAGTGTCACATACAGAGATGGACAGACGACGTGCTGAGGGATTGTGCTTCTACTGTGGGGATCTTGGACACCTGGCGGGGAGTTGCCCCAAGAAGAACAGAAGGGTTGCGTGGACTGCGGCCGTCCGTCAGCAACGAACTATCATGTTGGACAACCAGCATGTTTGTGCGGCCGTGATACCCCGTTCACACAAGGTAACGTGCATTCGGGGTGTGTGGAATCCCAGGGCGGATGCCCTGCCTAGTAAAGCGGAGAACTCTGACCCTTCGAACTCGCTTCCACCTCGGACTGTTCTACCCATTGCATCCTGCGCTGCCGTTTGTCATCCCATGAGCATACAGTCTCTGATACGGGATGCGCAGCGGAGTGACGACTGGGTCGAGCGACAAAAGACGGAAGTAGGGCCGGCTTCCCCATGGACTTTGGAAGGGGATCTTTTGAAGTATCGGGGCCGGCTCTATGTTCCTGCACATCCGTAGACGGGTGCTCTCGCAGGTTCATGGCACTTCTGCATTGAGACATTGGGGTTTTTTCCGGACGTTGTGCCTGGCCTCCCGTCAATTTTGGTGGCCCCATTTGAGAAATGACATGCGGAGGTGTGTGGAGTCATGTGTCCAGTGCCAATGGCCAGGTCTGCGGGGAGGGCTTCGCCAAGATTCCAGCCTTTGTCAACCCCGGTCCCCACAGCACTGGACTTTGTTTATAGGATACCAGCGGGGTACCAGTGTCTGGGACTGTGTTCCATGGGGGCCGTCACCAACCCTTCCGGGCTGCATTTCGAGTGGTGGAACCGGGGGATGGGCTCTCCATTGGGGGATAGTGTGGTGGTCCGGCAGGAGTGGGTAGAGCTGCCGCCAGCCTCTGACAGTACGAGGGCTGGTGGGGTGGCCATGGAGAGGATGGAGGACCCTGGATGGGGTGTTAGGGCTTGGCCGAAGCTGTTAGAGCGGCCACCAGACTCCAACTGTATGGGGGTTGGTGGGTCGGCCATGGAGAGGGTGGAGGACCCTGGACAGGGTGTTAGGGCTCTGCCGGAGCTGTTAGAGCGACCGCCAGACTCCGACAGTAGGGCGGCTGGTGGGTCGGCCTTGGAGAGAGTGGAGGACCCTGGACGGGGTGTCGACGCCATGAGGGGCGGAAGAAGATGTGGTGGCCACCAGATACCTGGGGAGCATTGGCTCAAGGTGACTATTCCTGCAGATATTTGGGAATCACAAAAGAGGCACCACAGGAAATGAGTGCGGGCCATCTTATGGACAATCCATTCCGACCGCCTCCAGATCGTCAGACCCAGGGGAAGGGCCCTGCGGTGGGGGATAGTGTTGTGACTCAGCAGAAGCTTGCTGTGAGTTGCGTCAGGATGCAGGAATAATGAGCAGCTGTTGCTCGTTAGGGTCGTCTTCTGCAGATAAAAGACTGATGGTGCCACGCCTTAGTTGTAGAAGTCAACGTTCGTGGTTCGTCGTTCATCATGTGTGGTTCATCATTTCGAGATTCAAAGAGGCACTTGGATACGTGATTTGCTTTCTGTAAACCTGATTCAAAGAGGCACTTGGATAAGTGATTTGCTTTCTGTAAACCTGGTTTGCTGTAAGAGCTTTTTGTTTTTGCTTTTGCTGTGTAACTTTTTGCCAGAGACTTTATCTACGTTTATTTTTGGGCTCGCAGCCAGCTTGAGCCAGGACTGATAAAGATAAATCCTATAAATCCATTAAATACAATACAATACAATATTTCCTTTGAAGTTCTGTCTGACCGTCATTTGTGAACGAGCGAAGAGGGGGGGTCAGAACAGAAGTATATGAGCTAAAACTCAGTTTTTGCTGGATTTGTAGCATGCTCCCTAAAATATTCCCAAATCAACTGGTATTGTCAACATAACACGGAATGCCAATATGACTAAAGGCGGTAAGTTATTTACATTTGTTCCATATTACAAATAATATTATCTGGAAATCTTGAAAGACATGATGGATAGCAGAAGGCAATATTTATAGGCCTCTCTAGTTGAAGTACATGGAAGAGATTTATTGCTATTGTGAGCCATCCAAAGTTGTTCAGATGGCTGGCCATACAAATCCATCCATCGTTCCATCCATCCATCTATCAAATCAATGTCAATAAAGCAAGAACTGTTGTCGTAAAGATCTATACTGAAAATAGCTTCCTGGCTTGGCTCTCTGTAGATTGAGGAACAGTTGGTTACTCAATGGATAATCAGAATCTGCATCCCTTTTATCTAGGATGCAAGAATTGAGAAATAATCCAAACAATATGAGTTGTAGAAAATCCCTATTGGAGAGTACAGTACAACTTTGGACAGCAACATTAACTAGTGGGAAATATGGCAAAGGATTGCAACCAGGGATGCTATATGTGACAATATGTGTGGGACAAATTGCATAACTTGTTAATCAATGAAAACAAAAAAAAACATTACAAAGGCTAAGTGCTGAATGTAAAGCATAGCAGAATTTGTTAAAGAAAAATGCGCATGTGTTTGAGTTTGATGTTTTATAATAATGCCACTTGTAGCATTAGGTTTAACACTGCATATTCAAGTAACTGCATAATATATCAATCGGGCAATTCAGAAGTGGAAGAGTTTGAAGTTGATTATTAATGCTAACCAGTTGGAAAAAATATAATTTTAGTAAAGCAAAACTTCATTGATACTTGAAAAATTATTAGTGAAAAAGATGCTACATAGTATGTGTACATGTAAAATATGAGTCAAATGCATTGATTTCCCATTTTTGTGTTTGGTAATGTGAAGTAGTGTTTGGTTTTGAAAAGCACAGTTTTCTAACAATGATACAATTAATTTTGTTCTGCTTTATCAGTCATAACAAATTTTAAATGAAGGGTTTTTTTAAATACCCTTAAGCATTTTTCAGATTCTCACTTACCAGAAAATCCATTCTTAGAAAATAATGTACATATTTAAGTAGACCTGTGCATACATTTTACAATCTTAACTCTGGCCTCCACCCATGCCTATTTACATATTTACATAAGCATGTGGTTTTAGAAGCTTTGATGAATCATTATAAATAAACTTGTTACTTAGCCTGTAAAGCAGAAGTGGCAACTTTCATGCCTTCTTCTGCATGTTGACCTCACCGTAGTTTTTTTTCCCAGGCTTTCACTTATCTTCAAAAGGTTCCTCTGAATAATCTCAAAATCAAAAAAATTCTCTAGCAATAGCAAAGAAACCCAGACTAATGTGATAGAGAGAAGGGAATCAGGATAGTGCCAGAGAATAAGTAAAAAAGACAGCGGATTGTCAGAAAGAGAAAATGGATTTTCCAATTGATTTTCCCCCCAGAAAATTAATCACAGAACCGAAAACTGCTGTCATTGCAGAATATTTATGTTCTCCAATTCTCAGGGAAAAAAAAAGTCTGAGATGAAGCTCTGGAGACTTAGATCACTTAGTATCATATCTTGTTTTCCTCTATTTTAGAGCAATCACAAAAAAGTATGAAATATTATTTGTAGTAACCTTTTAAAACTTAATGTTTCCTCTTCTGATTATAAGTGGTATAAATTAATCAGTTGAATATGTCTGTATACTTTGAGGTTTTCTTCATTGTTTTGATGATAACTAAAAAATACCTAAACTTTTTTAGTGATAAAAAAAATAGAATTTTTTAATTGCTTAAAGGTTGAACCCAGAATTATCCTTTATCAGCAAATGTTAATTGTCAATATTGTCTTTCAATATTGAAAATGTGATTGACTCTCTGAACCTTCAAATGTTGCTGAACGATTGCTTTTAGCAGCCTGGTAACATAATGACTGATCAGAGGTTTAAAGAATTATGATTTAATAACAACTCTATACTTTCACTCATTTTTCCCCCTATGCCTAAATGGCAATACCTTTTATTGACAAAATTCCTTTGAATGAAGCATCTTGTAAAGGAAAGATGGATTAACTTGTTTTCTTCATCCTGTTTCAACTGACATTTGGTTATTTTGGATTCTGGAGCTAAATCAAATTTAGATAACAGATAATTTTCAATTTAATACCATGAAATAAACTGGCACACAGAAGTTAATACTTGTTTTACAAAAATGCCATTTGTCCTAGTAAATAAAGACAGTACCTTTTACCAGGAAAAGCAATAAACCTATAGAGAAATATTGAAAACAATGCAAAGCAAGACCATAATTCTTTCAGGACCTTTATTGTAAGATTAAAGCTGACAGTTAATTTCGTAGGTGCAACATATGCTCAATCTAACACACTTCAGCTACTTTTCACATTGTTTCTATTTTTTTAAGTGTTAATTAAAGCATGTGCTTTTACAGACATACCGTAATTATGCATTTACCTATTGTTGGAGAATTTAGTTTGCTCTGAACAGGCTAACAGCAAATTTCTACTTTTTGAAATGAGATTAACAAAAGAGATGCTATACAATCAGTGGTGGGAGTCAAATTTTTTTACCAGTTCTGTGGGCATGGCTTGGTGGGCGTGGTGTGGCTTGGTGGGCGTGGCTTAGGTGGCATGGCAGGGGAAGGATACTGTAAAATCTCCATTTCCTCCCAATCAGCTGAGACTCAGGAGGTAGAGAATAAATGGGTGCAGGTGGTATTTACCGGTTCTCCGAACTACTCAAAATGTTTACTACCAGTTCTCCAGAACTGATCAGAACTTGCTGAATATCACCTCTATATACAATCATAAATGTGATTAATAAATCCATATATTCTTGGGGATGAATATGATTAGTAGCAGCTGATCTTGACCTACTGATATCTACTTTGGTCCATTCAAGCATAAAAATATATTGGACCATAGTTTAACTCCTTGCACAAAATCATATCTAAGCACAGTTATATACTACCCATTACATTTTGGTTGTTTCCAATCAAATATTTTGTAGGTATTGAATATTCATAGCCTCATTAATATGTATAAGCCATGTAAATGGCCTCGCTGTTCTTGTATTTCAGCACCTTTGTGCTGGCCAGCAACAGCCTCCTCCGTCCGGATTGGTTAGGACGCGAGGGAGGCTGTTGCCGGCTGAATGTTTGTTTCTGATTGGTTGAAGCCCGAGTATATAAGGTTTTGGCGGGCTGGTTATGAACTGAATCGCTGTTATACTTAGCTTGGAATAAATCCTGTTAGCTGTTCACCCTGTGGTCGCGTCCCTCATTCCGAACCTCTAAACTGGCGACGAAGGTGGGATCAGCGATTCCGCGACGCTAGGGTGGAAAGAGAGAGACAGACAGTTAGCTGCCGCCTTCCAGACCGGCAACGAACGCTGCCTGAAGAGGGAAAAAAAATTTTTTTTGTGGCCCTCAGTATCTCTCCCTTCACAACCGTCAGGATGACATCTGCTCTACCTCCTTTTGCCCCCTTTGGTTCGGCCGGAGAATCTTGGGAAGGGTTTATGGAGAGGTTTGAGTGTTACCTGATCGCTTCCAAAAATCAGGCTCAAACCGAAGAGGAAAAATGCAGCTTTTTCCTCTCATGCTGCGAGCCATCTATGTTCGCCTCAGCAAGAGCTTTGGCAGCCCCACGGCCAGCATACAAACTTGGGTGGGACGAACTCATGGCCAGATTGAAGAATCACTATGCACCCACCCCTTCAGTCATCGCTCGCCGTTTTGCCTTCCGCAGGCGAGTCCAAAAACAGAATGAATCCATCAGTCAATTTTTGGAGGCTCTGCGGATGGTGGCTGCCCAGTGCGAGTTCTCCAACCTTGAGGAAAATTTGGTGGAACAGTTTGTGTGCGGGGTCCGCGATGTCAACCTGCGGAGCCGCATGTTCCGAAATCACCGAATTACACTCCTCCAGGCCGTGGAAACTGCCCGAGCCGCTGAACTATCTGAGCAATCCACGGCCGACATTGAGCGGTTACAGATTGCCACACCAGAGCGAGCACCGCCTGACGCATCGCCACAAGCCCACATGGTCGAGGACGACCTGGCTTATGAGGATCCAGAGGAAGAAGTGGTGGCCCAGATGAGGACTGTGCCTAAAAGGAAGCCGAAACCGCAACCTGCAGCCCAACAGGCGTCCGCAGTGCCCTGCCGGGGTTGCGGAGGCCGTCATAAACGCCAGGCTTGCCCATTTTTGAATGCCATCTGTAATCGGTGCAAGGGCGAAGGCCACCTGGCTAAGGTCTGCAGGGCATTATTGCCGGCACCCTCGTTCCTTCAATCTCCCGGCCGTTCCCAGGCACAACCGCGCCGCCAGCAGCAGTGGCCACCGAAGAGGTCGGAAGATTGCTACCAGTCCACCAGTCAACCATCTACTTTTGACAGTACGGCGAGCCAAGCCGTTGCAGGGGCCCGGAAGGTCTCGACCTCCGTCCAGCTGGAAGGTCAGCCGTGCCGGATGGAGGTGGACTCTGGCTCATCTCAGTCCCTCCTGCCCTGGTCTCTCTTCGCCAAACTGTGCCCTAAAGTGCCCCAGAAACGCCTAAGGCAATCTGAGGTTTCCCTAAGGGATTACCAAGGGAGGGTGATTCCTACGCTGGGATCCTTCCCTATCTCTGTATGTTATGGCCAATTCCGGGGAAAGCTACCCATCCTTATAGTCAGGGATGACTTGCCGGCCCTTCTGGGCCTGGATTGGTTTCCTGCCCTGGGATTATCAATTGGGGGGGTCCACCGGGTGGTTCCTAGCACTCTCGAGGACACCTTAAGGGAATTTTCGGACGTTTTTGACGGCCAGTTAGGCCGTTACAAAGGGACCCCCATATCTTTAAGTTTAGACCCTCAGGTTGCTCCCATTAGGCTGAAAGCCCGTAGGGTGCCTTTTGCCTTAAGGGCCAAGGTTGACGCCGAACTGGATAAGTTGTTGGCGCAGGGAGTCATCGAGCCCGTTGATCATTCCCCTTGGGAGACCCCCATCGTCCTCCCAATTAAACCAGACGGGTCGGTGAGGATCTGCACCGACTACAAGTCGACGATCAACTTGGCCCTTCAGGCAAACCCCTATCCAGTCCCTGTAGTGCAACACCTGCTCCATTCCCTGGGGCAGGGTTGCACATTCGCCAAACTGGATATGGCGCAGGCCTATCAACAGCTCCCGGTGGATGACGATGCGGCGGCTGCCCAAACCATCGTCACCCATCGTGGGGCTTTCCGTTGTCGCTGCCTGCAATTCGGCGTTTCCGTGGCCCCGGGGATCTTCCAAAGCCTGATGGAGCGGCTGCTCCATGGGCTGCCGGGCGTGGTTCCGTATTTCGATGACGTCCTGATCGCTGCTTCCAGCCGCTCAGAACTCATCGAAGTACTGCGGAAGGTCCTCAGTCGTTTCAGGGGCGCGGGGTTAAAACTGAAACGCAGCAAATGTTCATTTGCTGTTCCTAGAGTGGAATTCTTGGGCTTCATGATTGACGCCCAAGGCATCCACCCTACACCGTCTAAGGTAGCTGCCATTAGGAACGCCCCTGCTCCCACCTCCAAGGCGGAGCTACAGGCGTTCCTAGGGCTTCTGAACTTTTACGCCCCTTTTATACTGCACAAGGCGTCACTAGCCGAGCCGCTGCATCGGTTGCTCGACCGATCTGCGGCCTGGCACTGGGGGAGCCGCGAAGCGCATGCGTTCGCGGCTGTCAAAGAAGCTCTGACGTCAGCGGCAGTCCTAGTCCAGTACAATGACAGGATGCCTCTGACGTTAGCTTGTGACGCCTCCCCCTATGGAGTCGGGGCCATCCTAAGCCATGTCCTCCCAAATGGCTTAGAGGCCCCTGTGGCCTATTACTCCCGGACACTCTCCTCGGCGGAGCGTAATTACAGCCAGATAGACAAGGAGGCTCTGGCTGCAGTGTCCGGGATTAAGAGGTTCCATGACTACCTCTACGGTCGGCCTTTCACCCTTGTCACTGACCACAAGCCACTCCTTGGGCTTTTGGCAGGTGACAAGCCGACCCCCCCCATCCTCTCCCCCAGGATGACTAGATGGACGGAGTTCCTTGCAGCGTATTCTTATACGCTGCAGTACCGTCCAGGCAAGCAGCTGGGGCATGCCGATGCCTTAAGCCGCTGCCCGTTACCGGAGACCGACACCGCCCTAGTGCCCTGTCTCTCAGTCCTGTCCATCGCGTCTTCCGGTCTCCCAATTTCGGCCGCGGATGTCGCGGCCTGTACCAAGGCCGATCCGATCCTCTCCCAGGTCGCTTCCTGGGTCTCGAGGGGATGGCCAGTGGACAAAGTGGCAGAGGGCTTCAAGCCCTTTAAAATCCGGCAGGCGGAGCTCTCCCTCCACGGGGGGGTGCCTCATTTGGGGGGATCGAGTGGTGATCCCCACCGCGCTGCGACCACAAGTCCTGTCCCTGCTCCATAAGGATCATCCGGGCATAGCACGAATGAAGGCATTAGCCCGTAGCTATGTTTGGTGGCCCTTACTGGACTCAGAGATAGCGGCCTATGTTGGCCGCTGCAACCCCTGTCAACAGTCTAGGCCTAATCCCCCAGCTGGGCCGGCTCGTGAGTGGGAGGCTCCGAGAGGCCCATGGTCACGCCTCCACCTAGATTTTGCCGGTCCCTTTCACGGCCAGAATTTCTTGGTAGTGGTGGACGCTTACTCCCGCTGGGTGGAGCTGATCCTGATGGGCTCCACCACAGCTGAGAGTACGGTCCGGGCCTTGAGAAGGCTGTTCGCGACCCATGGGTTGCCGGACCTGATTGTTTCTGATAACGGGCCCCAATTTATGTCCACCACGTTCCAGGAGTTTCTGGCCATGCAAGGGATTCGACATGCGCCCATAGCCCCGTACCACCCGGCCAGCAATGGCCAGGCGGAGTGGGCGGTCCGCTCAGCAAAAGAGGCACTGGGCCGCATGGACCGGGGCGACTGGCAGGAGAAAGTGGCGGCTTACCTGCTAAGCCAACATTCCACTCCCTGCCCAACGACCAACCGAAGCCCCTCGGAGCTCTTGATGGGCAGGCGCCTACGGACTCCCCTGGACCGGCTACATCCGTTGTATTCAGGGGATCAGCCGAGCAACCTGGGGGTTATCCCTTCCCGTTCATTTAAAGTAGGGGACGCGGTGTGGGCCCGGGCATTTTCGGGGCCTTCTAGATGGGTGCCAGCCACTGTGACTGCCCTGACAGGCCCGTGTTCTTTTAGAATCGGACTGGCTGACGGATCCCAATGGAGGCGTCACCTGGATCAGTTGAGGAGACGCCTCCCACCGCCAGCCGGCGGCCCGGACCCAACCGATGCCGGCACCGCCTGCCCGGGCACCCAGCTTGAGGCCTTCGCCACTCCAGGCCTCTCCTGTCCACAACCGAGAACTCAATCCGGAGGAAACACGCCGTGGGCCTTCGCCACACCAGGCCCAACCTGCCCGAGCGCCCCCTGCCGGGAACGTCCACAATCATCTCAAGCCGCCGCGGAACAGTCCCCACCGAGGCCAAGGGTCCTCCCTCCCGACACGCCTTCCAAACACGACACCAGCACAGTTGACACGCCACCTCGCCCCTACTCACCAGTACAGTTGAGCCCTCCTTCTGGGCCGTCCCAAGAAGGCGTGCCTTGGAGCTACACCCCCTTCCGGGAGGAGCTACCACAAGGAGGTCCTCCTCCACCGACGACTAGTGGGGAACTGCGCAGATCAGGGCGGGTCCGGCACCGCCCCGCCTACTTACAGGACTACGCATGCTCCACCCGCAGAGCATGCGCGGAACTGGGGGGAAGGGGTATTGAATATTCATAGCCTCATTAATATGTATAAGCCATGTAAATGGCCTCGCTGTTCTTGTATTTCAGCACCTTTGTGCTGGCCAGCAACAGCCTCCTCCGTCCGGATTGGTTAGGACGCGAGGGAGGCTGTTGCCGGCTGAATGTTTGTTTCTGATTGGTTGAAGCCCGAGTATATAAGGTTTTGGCGGGCTGGTTATGAACTGAATCGCTGTTATACTTAGCTTGGAATAAATCCTGTTAGCTGTTCACCCTGTGGTCGCGTCCCTCATTCCGAACCTCTAAAGTAAGCATAATGATTAAAATTCTTAAAACATAATTTCTATATGTTGTGAAATAATCACAATATTTACCTAATAGAAAGGTGAGCTCTCCCCCAGATAATTACCTGAAAATAAGAATCATTTAACATTCCCCAAAAAGACTAGAAGAAACCATTGATCACAAAGAATTAAGGAGATGCAAGTAGCTGCAAATAGTATTGTTAAAATTATAAATGAATTTGAAAATCAGCTCTACCTTGAGAGAGGCTTTCTGTCTGGTAAATTTTACATTTGTGTAACACCTTTACCTGTCTATTTTGTCTCCTCTCTATTTCCATTTTTTCTTTTTCTTTCCTTCTTTTATACAAAAGCTACCTCTTTCTCCATCTTGCTGTTTAAGAACACTCTAACCTGTCATAATCCACAGAGAGCAAAAAAACTGTTAAATTCACAATTTATATACTTTGAGACTAAATGAAATTTATCAGAGATTATCAAAGGCTGATTGGACAGACATTAATTTTTAAGGAAAAGTTCAAGATTACCACTAAACTATAAGGTAAGAAAATGCCATGTTAACATATGGCAGTCAATGATCAAAAGGAATCTAGTAGCACCTATGCAGACAAAGATACATTATAAGAGGCTACAGCCTCACTTCATCAAATGCAATGGAGTGGTTAAACTGATCCCACGTAGAACAGCCTTCAGTTGAAGGATGGAATTTTGATCTCACTTTGGAATTCAAAGTCCCCCCCTCAGAAATTTGGACTAAACTTTTCCTATAAAATTATAGTTGGAATATAGATTTAACTTGGCTCCATATAAGAGTTTATTTAATGATTTAGCTTTTAGTAACTTGATGGCAGCAGGTATAAAACAACTCTTTTTAAATAGAACTTATAAGATAGCTGCAGCTGTGTTGTTTGCATCGTCTGAAGCATGAAATACTATCCATAGATATTTAAAGTATTTATTGTAACTTGTGCAATAGTGTTGCCCTAAATATTCCATTTATTCACTTTAGGGCTTTTGGCAAGCACTATAATCTTAATCTTATGATCATTAATTAAAAGATAATTGTCAGTATAATGGAAAACAAAGTTCCTCAATGTTCTCCTGAGACTAATGAGTGTTTATTATAAAAATCCCAGCATGGTCTGTGTAAACTTGAATTAATGAAATTTTACACTTCTCTTAGACCTGCAAAAGGTTCAGACCTCCCAAAGATCTAACTAAGGTGTTAATGTAGAGACTGAAAGGCAAGAGGGGAAGAAAGTAATAAATTATCCTCTTTCTGGATCTGGAAATAAAATGTAAGGGTTTCTCTATACTTGCATTTTATTTTGAAGCGTGTGTAATTTATAAATAATGAAGTGCAAATGTTTGTCTGTGATAGAGGCCTTAACCTTATAATATTTTTTCCAAGATGAAATCAAAGTTCCCCTTAAAAATGACAAGTGTTATACATGGTTCTACTTTGGGTTGCTACAGTATTTCTCAACCATATGTTTATAAAATAATACTCAATCCATAGCAGAATACTCTGCTCTTAAGCTGGTCAGAATGTTCTTCTGTTCCAGATGGTACTTGATGGTACTTGATGGTACTTGAAGTTTCTAACACAGACAAAGTGTAATTCAATTAATAAGTTCATGATGCTTATAGGATGGCAATTAGCAGAATCTGCTCTGCTGCTTTTTTATTGCCTATTCAACAGAATGTTGGAAATAAATTATGTAAATTATGGGATCATCACCCTGCCAGAATGGGACTTAATTTGGTGTGGCAGAAGAAGACAGAAAATGAAATACTAAGTTTGAAAATGGGCCAGTTCTGGTTGGGAACCACAGAAGAAGTCCCCCCAAAAGGTCCCTTTCTCCATCCCTACAGGAAAACCAGGTAGTAGAGGCCTGGAAGGATAATGATCCCTCCATTCTAAGTCCCCCTATTTTCCCTTCTGCTCAGTTGCTGGAATTGTTTGATGAAGGTATCCCAATCTGAAAGGAAAGCAAGAACATACACACCGAGGCAACACATATGCAACCACCTGGATTAGTCTCCCCCCTAGACAAAAATAGGCATTATGCTATGCAGTTTGATTTGTCACTGGCATAATGTTATTGAGGAAGACTGTTGCAATGGTAAGGAGTTGGAGATGTTTTCCTCTGTGATATTGTGTATAAAATGTCTTCCTTTATGCATTCTTGCGCAAAGAATGGCTTGGAAAATCTTAGCTATCTAACAGAATAACAAAGTTGGAAGGGACCTTGGAGGTTTTCTAGTTCAACCCTCTACTGAAGCAGGAAGTCCTATAGTATTTCAGACAAATGGTTGTCCAATCTCTTCTTTAAAACTTCCAGTGTTGGAGCATTGACAACTTCTGGAGGCAAGTTGTTCCACTGATTAATTATTCTAACTATCAGGAAATTTCTCCTTAGTTCTAGCTTGCTTCTCTCTTCGATTATTTTCCATACATTGCTTCTTGTTCTACCCTCAGGTGCCTTGGAGGATAGGTTGACTCCCTCTTCTTTGTGGCAACCCATGAGATATTAGAACACTCCTATCATGTCACCCCTAGCCTGTGTTGGCTTTTTTGGCAGTTGCAGCACAGTGCTGGCTCATATTTCAATGATTGTCCACTAGAACTCTGAGATCCTTCTCACAATTACTACTATTGAGCCAAGTACCACCTATACCAGTGATGGTGAACCTTTTGGACACTGGGTGACCAAACTGCACGTGTGCCCATGCCCACACTGAAAGGTGCGCACATGCATGGACATGCCACATGAGCAGCAGGGACCCAAAGACCGGCAGGAGGTGGGGCATCCTAACACCAGTAGCACAGCAAGAGGTAAGATCTTTCTCTTTCATGAGTTTCTGCTTCATCGTTTGTAGGGAAACAGAAGCTCATGAAAGAAACGCTATGGACACCTGACCTGGAGCAATCGCGCATGTGCCAGAAGAGAGCACTCTGCATGCCATCTGTGCATTTGGTTTTACTTGCCTAAATGTAAAACCTATTTTATTCACTATTAAATTTCATTTTGTTAGATAGGACCCAATGTTCAAGTCTGTCAAGATCCTTCTGTATCTTTTGATAGCTAATGGGCAAGAACAGTAAACAATAAATGTACTTAATTATAAAGATGAAGGTAAAGGATCCAATCTGGGTCAATCACCAGAACCAGAGGTTTAGCCTTTGAAGCTTTTGGACTCATGTTAGAGCCCATTCTTAGGGAACTTCTCTCTATTAGAATATGTTATCAGGTACATATGAGCCAAGAACTTGGCAGCACAAGGAGACAACAGCCAATGACCTTAATAGCTGGACATCAACACCCCAATCAACAAATAAAAAGCCACACACAACCAAGCACCACATAAATACTATGTGTAGAATAGCTGCAACATCATCCTGAGACATGTATATTTGCTTTCATTTGTGAAGGTAAAGATTTGCCTTGTCTAGTTGCATCTGACTCTAAAAGACTCCATCTTTTAGATAAGGAAGCCAGTGTTGACTGAAGATATTTCCTTCATCAGATGGCAAGCATGATTATACACTGAGGCACATGGAATGCTGTTACCTTCCCTCCAAAATAGTATCTATTTATCTACTTGCATTTGCATGCTTTTGAATTGCTAGGTGGGCAGAAGCTGGGGCAAGTAATGGCAGTTCATCCCATTGCATGGTGCTCAGGTCTCAAACATGGGCTCTCACCTTTTCCAGCTGTCAAAATCAGCATCTTTAATCATTGATCCATCACACCTCTTTATACTTAATTATGAGTAATTGCAATAATATATTATACAGATTAAAACTGTATTCTGAAAAAAAGTGCAGCATATTAGCTGTTATCTTGGAAAGTTTAATGCTGCCTTTGTTGAGGACAGGAATCTCAACAGCTAAGAAACAGGAATGTCTATTCTGTATTCATATTGTTCTTTTAAATGTTGCCACTTCTTGTTACTACTGCATATTTTTCTTTCTTTACCTGTTTATATAGTTATTGCCTTCAGAACCATTAATCCACTACTAGCACTTGGCTATGGCAAAACACTTGGGGAGAAAAATGATCCCTGACACAAAACACACATCTTTCTTACATAGAAGAAAATAGAGAAGTTCCCTATGGCCACGACTGATAAAGGGTTTAGAAAGAATTACAGAAGTCAGGCTTGAATTTTTCCCCTTCTTTCTATTCTTTCTACCCAATGAAATGTTGGAAATAAATTATGTACACTAAAGGGACTTGAGGCTCTGTCTATCAGCAGAAGAACTCTAAAAAAATCAACAGTGCAGGACTGAAAAGGGAGGGATGGCATGGAGAAGTCACCAAAGGACTGAGTTAAATAATGCAATAGATCTGAGAAAACATTCCAGGAAAAATCTCCCATGCATTCCTATGAGAAAGTTTAGAAGGCTGCTGATTGCATCATTTTTTTATCCTCCCTCCTGGTCATGTGATCCAAAGCAGAACTCTTATTAAGGGGATGGAAATAATTCCAGAAACTATACTTTGTATACTTTTCTAATTTGTTTAAATATATATAGATCAGGGGTGTCAAACTTGTGGCCCACAGGCTGGATGCGTCACTCATTGGCCACACCCACCCCTTTTAGTGAAAGGGGGAAAAACTTGCAATATGTCATTTGACAACTTGTCATCGTGGGTTTGACACCCCTGATATAGATGATAAATACAGATGTCTGGGCATGGTGGCAGTTATATTGATATTGGTAAATATTGAAGGCAAGCTTAGCACCTTGATTCATTACCTTAATTGATTCAGCTGGGATAAAATCATCATGAGAGGCTCTGGCAATTTTCTGCTGAGCTATTAGTTTTCTGCCCTCAAAGGTCAAGATAACTCTCAAATATGTGTATAGGAATCTTGGTCTCTTCTCTGATGTTAAACAGTGATAAAGGAGATTCAGATCTTATTGAGTGCTTATGGGAGAGTTTGAATGCGGCCACCCTTACAAGTATTAGGGGTGGTTTCTCAGCCCTCAGTATTTCTCAGTATTAATTGCTGCAATTCATGGAATCCATGGGTGATCTTGAGGAAAGAGAAGTCATGCTGCCTAGGAACCAATCAGACAAGAGATGGAGGAACCCACAATAGCTTAATGGTCAGAGAAAAAAAAATATGAATGGACTGGTTGAAAGATTGAAAGTTTGCACTTTCAGACATGCAAGAGTCTATTAATTTAGCCTTACAATAAAGTAGGTTTAGGTCCTCTAGTTGTGTTTCAGGTCTGGTTCACCTACAAATGCCAACAATTGCTGTCAGAAAGTCTCCCTTTTTCTAGAGATTCATGTGTTAGGTTGAGTAGGAGGTGAGGGTAGACTGTGGGTTGACTCAAACTTTTCTGGGATGTAAAAATTATTTTTTAGCTATCACACAATTCTGGTCAAAACAGTTATTAGATTTAAATCTACACAAGGATACCTGTTTAGTGTCTTTATCATTACACTACATTATATAGCGTCTGGGTAATTTTCTTGCTGAGGGATTTGAGTTTTGTAGCTTAGTTTACAGGAACAGATCAGGAACCAGAGATCAATCATGTTGAATAAGTCAGTGGTAAGTCTGTATACCTGTTCACACCCAGAATCAGGATAGGACACTATACTGACATTAAAGGTGCTTAGATTAAGGACTGACATTAATATTATATTATGCTGCTAAAGGTACTAACTTGATAAGTCCTGGTCATAGAAATGGATTTCGTTTCTATATAATTGGTTTGGTTTGGAGAGTTAACTTGCTTTTAAATTGAATATAACCCAATAAAGTCACATTTATATCTGTTACATTGTATATCTGTGTAGCTATAGTGTTGTGGAAATAAGATATTAATAAGCTGCTGTTGTGTTAACAGGTGAAGGCACAGAGAGAAGGGGAGTGGTGAAACTGGAAACAGGGTCTCCCATAAAATCTAGCTGATGAATCTGAAAGTTTGGGCATAACGAACAATGTCACACTGAATGAGGGAAATAAAGCTGCTGTTTGAAAATAATTATCAAATGATTGTTTTAAAAACAAGACTCCCCCAACCCCACAAGACACACTGTAACAAGGAGCTCAAATGAATTGTTCCCTCCCAGAATCCACCCACCTCCTGTTTAAGATGCGCCTTTTGAAAAACGGTATTAGTGATATTATTAGACTTGGATCAGAGCGGCCGGCTGAGGGGTACGTTTCCCTCACTAGTGTAAAAATAAGGTAAATCGCTATATAGATTTTTCTTTTTAAAAAATGCCATGTAAACCTTAAAAATATATTTGTTGAGAAAGTTAGGCTTAGAAAGAAAAACATTCCCTGACATTTTAAAGCCATTAAACTCATTTTAGAAAACCATCAATATGCATAGGATACTAAAATGCATGTTAAAGGAAAGGCTGCAAGCAAAGTGATATTTCGTATGACAGAATTTTTTTAAAAGCCATCTGCTGCATTAAGAACATTTGATATTTTACCATGGTATAGTCATTCCTCAGCAGAGTGACTCAGATGGCATGTAATTTAGTCTTGAAAGTATTCTGTTGGAGCCTTGCACTTTTTAGAAGCCATTACATGGAATTACCCACAGAAATCTAGAGAAGAGCAGTAGGCTGCACAGCTTCAAAGCCTACTTCTGGGTACTTGGTAGGATTTTACACAACACACATGCACCACACACGCACCACACACACACAAAGACACACACACACACACACACACAGGGGAGGGGAGAGAGAGAGAGAGAGAGAGAGAGAATGTGACATGAATCCAGAAGATTATATAGAAATATAAACAACTTATATTTTTCATGCTTATACAAAGACTTTAATCAAGACTTAGCTAGGAAAGAAGGTAACAAACTGCACTGTGGTAATACAGAAAACCCACAGTGTTTATTCCACACCATATTGGCTGTGAGTAAACAGAATTCTTGAGAACTGGCCCTATTCATTTCTGTGTTTCTTTTTCTCATCTTCATTAATTCCAGACAGTAGGTGCAACACCACCAACTTCAATTAAATTTAGCAGGCCATTATTCCTGTTATCAATTCAGCTGTCCAGCCAGCTTAATCATTGAGAAGTGTTCAGGAATGTTTTCTGTCTTTATTGATTTGAGTGTCCTGTTTGTTGGTAGGGGCACATGGTATGCCAATGACAATAAATAAATAAATAAATATTATAAAATATGCTGAAAAGTGGACATAACTATAATAAAATAAATCTAGTGAATTATTATTTTGTTCAGAAACATTTCAACAAGCAACAGTTAGAATGTGAAGATAATTACCCATTCCAATAGTTCAGTAAGATAAGCCCCACCACCCACCAGATCCTGTCCAAACAAGTTTGCCATCCTTGTATAATAATTTTATTTTTACAAATCAAAAAAGAACCCTAGCACAAACTAAGAAGAATTTAAAAAGTAAAGAAAAAAAGCCAAAAGTACAAAGGAAAAATAGGAAAAATAGAATAACAGAATAATAGAGTTGGAAGGGACTTTACAGGTTTTCTAGTCCAACTCTCTGCTGAGGCAGAAAACCCTCTACCATTTCAGACAAGTGGTTGTCCAATCTCTTCTTAAAAACGTCCAGTGTTGGAGCACCCACAACTTCTGGAGGCAAGTTGTTCCAATGATTAATTGTTCTAAACAGTCAGGAAATTCCTTCTTAGTTCTAGGTTGTTTCTGTTCTCAATTAGTTTCCATACATTACTTCTTGCCCTTCCTTCTCTGAAGAATAGGTTGACTCCCTCTTCTTTGAGGCAAATTAGAAATCTTTGTGGATTTCTAATTTTTGCTCCCACTCTCCACTTTAAAGATACTAAGGAGGACACTCTTTCAACCATACTTTTTCAATTGTAAGTAATAATATTTTTTTAAAATTAGTATCTCAAATGCCTCAATTAAAAAGTTGAGATATACATCAAAATAATAAAATAGTAAGATAAAATTTCCAAATTGTGTATGTCTTGTACTGACCTCATGACATCCATGCTGTTTTCTTGGACACAATACAAAATTGCTTTAGCCTTGTCTTCTTGGCATGTTTATTAGTTTTGCAACTTAGCCTTATAATCCTAATATTTTTGGTAGTCCGTTCTCCAAATACTAACCATATATGATCCTGTTTGGGAATAGCATAGTAAAGGAGCTAAGGAAAATGGGAGAGCTGATTATCAAAATTTTAAAAAGGTAAATAAGGAATGACCAACCATTTGACATTAATCTCTCATACAGTTAGAATTGCTAAACAAAACTCATGCAATGCATATGCTTCTAGCACACAGAAGACGAAAGTATTGAGCTGTATCCTTATTTATAGTCTCTCTATTTCAGCTAATTTAAAACACTGAGGATAAAAGCATTCTTTAGTGACAGTACTCTTAGAGGACTTTTTGTCTATAAAGCCAACAGTCTACACTCATTCCTACAGATAGTTTTGTGACAGATTGAAAAATAGTCTTAGTTTTCTTTCATATCTCCAGAACACCATCTGTGAGAGAACACAACAGAATGGAAATTGCTCATGAAAAATGAGTGGGGAGAGGAGGGATGACAAAATTTCACAGTATGTAGCTTCCATGTAAGGGAAGCTTTTCAGCTTATTCTTTCAGCTTTCTGTATTAGTCTCCAAGAGTGAGAGAGAGAAAGGAAGTAAATTAACATTGGGAGGATCAGTTTTCATTGGTGAGTCATGTAACATCTAGGCTATAAATGATACTTTAGTTCTATCAGTTTATATCCATATTTGTCAAAAAGGCCAGAGCAAATAAAATTGGTTGGATATATAATACTCTGTAAAAATAATGTAGGTGAAATTGATAATATTCATATACCTAATATTCATCTAAAATTTAACTAGAACAAAACGATTCAGTTATTGACTTGAATTGATAGATATTCTAGTTTTCCATTCAGGTTTTGCTACTTAGATTTTAAAAGTAGACTCTTTTGCCTAACATTATGAGTTTATTCCATCAAGTAACAATTATTCCTTCTCAAGTGGTATTTGCTTAAAGATATCTGGAAGATATTCAAATATTTCTTTTGGTAGAATCTAAGTGCCGATAGTTGTGGTTTTGAAAAGTCTTTAGCATATTGGACATAAAAGTATGATATTTAATAGCAGCAGTCCTGTTATTAATCCTGAAAGAACAAGAGGGCTTGCCATTCCCCCCCTTCTGTTTTTCTATGTGCGGTGTCTGCTTTTAAAAAAAATAATCAATTGGGTATTGATCCATTAGTTATGACAGGAACTGTATAACCAGCTCATCACCCAAGCCTGGCATTATAGGATGAAAGAGAGTGACTGGCCCAAAGCCACCCTGCTTCCTAAAGTGGAACTGAAATTCATCGTCTCTTGGTTTTTAGCCTGGCGCCTTAACCACTAGACCAAACTGGCTCAAATCTGCCACTCTATATTAAAAGTCAAATTTATCCCTGTCACTGTTGTAAAATCATGTCCTGAATTAAGCAAGTTTGCTTATTTACTACATTTCTATACCACCCATCTCTCTTAAGTGGCGCTGGGTGGTTTAATGTAAGTTAGCCTCCTTTAGCTAATTGAATGAAAAAATGTAGTATTACACTCAAGTCTATTTTGGCAATTATTTTACTCATCTCCCACTGTGAAATTTGTGCATTTACTACATTGTTGATTGCATCACCATATATAAATATTCATTTTTTCTATTAGAATCTGGTTTTTTGAAAAGTAACAATTGTCAGAATTCATCACATTCTTTAATAGAAAAAATTGGCTTTCTTCCCCCCACCCCACCCCCCACCTGGCCCAATTATCTCATTGACTCATTGGCAACTATTTCAGAGGGCAGAAAAATGACATTGCCCTCTATTATCCCCCAATTCACTTTCAAAGCAACTTTTAAAAGGTATATTTTATTCCTTAATAACAAAAGAGAAAGAAGGAAAAATACAAGGTTAATACAAAAGAAAGAATACATAAAAATTGTCTAATAAAAAGTGGGAGAACTACAACAGGAAAAAAATATAACATGATATGTCATTATAACAATAAATCGTTACAATTCTGTATATCCTTGTCTAATGCATTATATTTCCAGTACATTTATATGATTTCTTAATCTTGATTATTCTCTTTGTTTAGCATAGAGAAGATTGGTGATTTAACACCTGAGACTTGAAAAATATATTATTTTCTTTTCTACGGTATTAGTTTTCTCTGTGGAGATTTACTTTTTAAAAAATGGCTACCTGGGGGCAGGGATGAAAACTTTCTATCTCAGGTGGCTGGAAAAATAGACATTAAAAAAAAGCCCAGGAATGGGGGAAAAAAACTATGTAGGAAAGAAAAACAGTATTTTTTTAAAAGGTTTTCCAATGGGTTTTAAACTGGCAAACTTCTCTCTTTTTAGCTATGCTGAAACAAAGAGAAGTATAGAATCTATTGCAATAGAACAGGGTGGAAAGAAGGGATTAAAAAAAACGTTTGCTATCTTTGCTAACCCTATTTGATATCATATAAATGTACAGTATTATGTATTAAAATGTGTGTATATAATTTTCTCTTTTGTCTCTCTCACTCTTCTCGGATACATATGCTGTGTGTGTGTGTGTGTGTGTGTGTGTGTGTGTGTGTGTAATCAGGAAAGCCCTCCCATAGGAATGAAAGCAGTTGGCAATTGCCTTCATAGAACAGAAAGGAGGGAGAGGCCTGGGGCAGAGAAGGTGGAAAGCCATGGTATATTGTAAACCAGGCAGAATATTTTTCAAATTATTGCCAAAGTGCCTCAATCTGACAGGATTTTCTTGAGCTGATATATGCAGGCAAAAGACAGTCTAAATGATAATAATAGATAGGTTCATTACCTATACCTTATTTAGAATGTGTTTAGTGGTACAGAATAGTTCCCCCGCTCCTACATACAGCCTGCATAATAAACAAACATACATTTTGGAATCTTGTCTGTTCAAGATTATTATAGTCATATGAAGTAACATTAAGGTGTATGTATGTATGTGGCTCAGTGGCTAAGACTCTGAGCTTTTCAATCAGAAAGTTGGCAGTTCAGCGGTTTGAATCCCTAGCACTGCATAATGGAATGAGCTCCCATTACTTGTCCCAGCTTCTGCCAACCTAACAGTTTGAAAGCATGTAAAAATGCAAGTAGAAAACAGGGACCACCTTTGGTGGGAAGGTAACAGGGTTCCATGCGCCTTCAGCATTTAGTCATGTTGGCCAGCGCTGGCTCTTCAGCTTTGAAATGGAGATGAGCATTGCCCGCTAGAATGACTAGGGAATGACTAGTACATATATGCAAGGGGAACCTTTACCTTTATGTATGTATATGTGGTTGATCTTGTACCTTGTTTCTTGCTTTCTCTCCTCAACAAAGAAGAAAGAAGTTACACAATCAACCATATGGCACACCCTGCCATACATGAAAAACATTTCAGAAGTTGTAGAATGCAGCTTCCGAGATCTGCAAGTGGACATCACACACTGCCCAGAGGCTACCATACGAGGACAAATTATGCATTGTAAAGATCGCTGGGAATTGGAAGATACTTCCAAAGTAATCTATCGAAACCCCTGTATGGATTGTCCCTGTGACTATGTCAGGGAGGAAGCTAATCACCAGATTGCAAGAACACAAGCGAGTGGTCAGATGGGAGAGCTGAACTCATTGGTTGCCTCAATGAACTGTTATAAGTTGAGGCCTACCTGTGTATCTATTCAATTTTTTAAAATTAGGATAAGCAGTAATCATTCTGATTTGAAAGACCTATTAAATCCCTGATTTAGCTCCCTATCAAATATTTCAGTTAGCAAATGGAAAAATTAGTATTTTTTTAATGAGCTTCCAAACTACATATCAGAAGAAAGTTTTATTGTTTTCACTCTTTTAAAATGTAACTGCCCAAAGTCATTCTGTGCTTGGAAATCTTTAAATAAACACAGTATTAGAGGAGAAGCCCAATTGAAGATTTAGTATTCTTTCATATGGATAAACCTGTTGGTAATTATAGTTATTTCAAGGATATACTTTCTTTCAGAGTAATAATTTGCAAGGCTAATGGCTAGCAGTCAGGTTTCTAATAATAAATAACTATTATCTATTATGAGCTGCAGTGGTTAGAATGCAGTCCTTCAGGCTACTTCTGCTGATTGCCAGCTGTCTGCAATTTGGTGGTTCAAATCTCTCTATGGACCGGAGGGATGAGGACCCAGATTGTTGGGGGCAATATGCTGACTCTGTAAACCACTTCGAGATGTCTGTAAAGCACTGTAAAACAGTATATGTCTAAGGGCTATTGCTATTGCCATTATTAGCAAGATTGAAATAATGTATTCTAAAGATGATACTTTACAGTTGACAGCTTCAGTTCACAATGAGAACATATAAGTTCTCTGTAGTAAAATGCTTCTTGTAATAATTAATATAGTTGTTGATTAATAATTTGTTATGCTGTAATCTTTTCATTTGTAATGCTTGTTTCAGATTATAACATTTATTATGATATTAATACCTTTGGACCCCAAAGTTTTTGGCATGTCTGTAGTTGCAAAAGATTGTGTATCATACAAAATGAGGGAGCTCTTTTCCACAGATTCTTTTCTGTTGCACAATTTGGGTTTATTTAATATAGCGGATTTCAGCTGATGTCTTGGAAATGGAGGCTCCCAAGTTCTACAAAAAGAATAACTGTGTAAGAAAATCAGCCCTTCTATGTGCCATTCTAGAATGGAAAGAGAAAAACACAAGCTGTTTCCTGTGACCCAGAAACTTTAATGTCTTAAATGAGTAATTGTGGCAATTGACACTTTGTGGGCACCTTTCCATCAGGATGTTTCTTTTTAATTTGTTCAGGGCAGATCCCGACTGAAACTGATACTAAGGAAGCTATTTCTTTCAAAAGAAATTATTTCAGCAATTAACCCAAACAGCATTCCTGATATACAGGAATTACAAGCAAGTAAATAGGTAGTTCTTCTTTGCCATAGGTCTATACTACAGGCCACCCAACCAAGCAGAGGAAGTAAATGAAATTTTTGCTAGTCAGCTAACTAAGGTATGTAGGAAGCACACCACAATAGTAATGGGGGATTTTAACTACTTTGACATCAACTGGGAGACAAACTCTGCATCAAGTGAAAGATCCAACAGGTTCCTAACAAACCTAGCAGGCAACTTTGTTTCCCAAAAGGTAGAGAAGGGAACAAGAGGATCAGCCACATTGGACTTAATTCTCACTAACGGAGAGGAAATGATATAAGGTGTTGAAGCCACAGGAACCCTGGGGGCAAGTGACCATGCAATATTGGAATTCAACATTATGCAAACACAAGTAGTAGAACAAAGTGAAACTAGAGTCTTGGACTTTAAGAGAGAGCTTGGGAAAAATTCCATGGATGAGAATCCTCAAGGGGAAAACAACTCAAGAAGCTTGGGAAATTTTGAAAAATGAGATTACAAAAGCCCAGTCTAGCACAATACCAATGAAGAAGAAAAATAAAGCTCCCAAAAGTAACCAGCATGGCTGCATAAAGAACTGTCTGACAAATTGAAAGACAAAAAAGATAAGTACAAAAAGAGGAAAAGGAGAGGGGGGGGGGACATAACTAAGGCAGAATATCAGCAAATAGCCTGGGCATGTAAAGATGAAGTAAGGAAAGCTAAGGCTCACAATGAAGAAAGGCTTGCCACAAAAGTAACAAATAACAAAAAAAGCTTCTTCCAACATGTTAAAAACAAGAAAAAAGTTAAGGAAACAATTGGTCCATTGCTGGGAGAAAGTGACAAGAAGGTGACAAGCAACAGGGAGAAAGCAGAACTATTTAACTCATGTTTTGCATCTGTCTTTACGCAAAGGGATAAAACAGTCCAACCTATCAAAAACAGCACCACAAAAAACAGATTAGGAACACAAGTTGAAATAGGGAAGAAAATGGTAAGTAAGCACCTGTCTACTAGATGAGTTCAAATCACCAGGACTGGATGGATTACACCCCAGGGTTCTGAAGGAACTAGCAGACGAGATCTCTGAACAACTAAACTATATCTTTCAGAGATCCTGGAGCACCGGGGAACTGCCAGAGGACTGGAAAAGAGCTGATGTGGTTCCTATCTTCAAAAAAAGGGGAAAAAACAGATCCAGGTAACTACAGACCTATCAGCCTGACCTCAATACCAGGAAAGATTCTGGAAAAGATAATCAAGCAACGAATTAGTGAACACCTAGAAGTAAACAAAGTAATAGCCAAAAGCCAACATGGGTTTCTCAAAAACAGATCATGCCAGACTAATCTTATTGCATTCTTTGACAAAGTGACAAAATTAGTGGACCAGAGGAATACTGTCAATATAATTTACTTGGACTTCAGTAAGGCATTTGATAAGGTAGACCATAACCTACTACTAGATAAAGTAGAAAAATGTGGGTTAGACAGCATCACCCCCAGATGGATTCATAACTGGCTGACCAACCACACTCAACATGTAGTCCTCAATGGAACTGCATCTTCATGGAGGGAAGTATGCAGTGGAGTACCCCAAGGCTCCATTTTGGGCCCAGTACTCTTCAACATCTTCATCAATGATTTGGATGAGGGAATAAATGGGGAACTCATCAAATTTGCAGATGACACCAAGCTGGCAGGAATAGCAAACACTCCAGAAGATAGGCTAAAGATACAGAAGGATCTTGACAAACTTGAACATTGGGCACTATCTAATAAAATGAAATTCAATGGCGAAAAGAGTAAGGTGTCTAGTTTAATAGAAAGAAGGACTATGGGAGACATGATAGCAGTGTTCCAATATCTCTGGGGTTGCCACAAAGAAGAGGGAGTCAAACCATTCTCCAAGGCACCTGAGGGTAGAACAAGAAGCAATGGGTGGAAACTAATCAAGGAGAGAAGCAACTTAGAACTGAGGAGAAATTTCCTGACAGTTAGAACAATTAATGAGTGGAACAGCTTGCCTCCAGAAGTTGTGAATGCTCCAACACTGGAAGTCTTTCAGAAAATGTTGGATAGCCATTTGTCTGAAACGGTATAGGGTTTCCTGCCTAGGCAGGGGGTTGGACTAGAAGACCTCCAAGGTCCTTTCCAACTCTGCTATTGTATTATTATTGTATTATGGCAATGGAATATAATATATAGAGAGTATATCTATATAAGTCATTTTGGCTTTTTATTAAGAAAAAGAAAAATAAGGTCAGGTCTGCAAACATACATAGAAGGCTTTTTTCTCCAATGTTCCTTTTTGGGACATTCATGTGCTTCAAATAAAACTGCACTAAACTGCAAAGATTATAGATGATTATATGACACTCATATATCCTGAACAAATTGAAATTTTAAATATGGATAGTGCTTTATAATTGATAGCTTCAGAACCATTTGGAATATAAGTATATACAACTAGAAGAGAAAACAAATTATCTTGCGTTGAACATATTAGAATAATACCTGTGCCAACAAACGAATTAACAAGAATCATCCTGAATATATTTAAAATGCTCAAGAACTTTCACTGTACTATACAATTATTGGTATGTCATATCATATTTATATACAGCATCCAACATAGCTAATAATTCATGAATCTGCTCTTAATACTTCTTTTATTGCAAAAAGCAACTAGAAAATACCCTGTTTCACATATATAAGTATGTATATATTTTTCTTTTAGAACACATTTAGAACACTGCTTAGAATGCAATTAATCTCAAAATAGAAGTTTGTATGCTTGAAAGCAATAGCAATAGCAATAGACTTATATACCGCTTCATAGGCCTTTCAGGCCTCTCTAAGCGGTTTACAGAGAGTCAGCATATTGCCCCCAACAATCTGGGTCCTCATTTTACCCACCTCGGAAGGATGGAAGGCTGAGTCAACCCTGAGCCGGTGAGATTTGAACCGCTGACCTGCTGATCTAGCAGTAGCCTGCAGTGCTGCATTTAACCACTGCGCCACCTTGGCTCCTGGACATTAAAACTAATACAAATTTAAGTTGCTCCCACAACAGGGATTTTAAGTCACCTAGAGCAGTGGTCTCCAACCTTGGCAACTTTAAGACCTGTGGACTTCAACTCCCAGAGTTCCTCAGCTGAGGAACTCTAGGAGTTGAAGTCCACAACTGTAAAGTTGCCAAGGTTGGAGACCACTGACCTAGAGAATTACAGATGCTCCACAATATGGAACTATTTTTTCCTTGAAGAATTAATAAATCCTAGAAGAATGATAGCACAACAAATCGATTTGGACTGCTTTTAAATGCTGGTGAAATTTTACAGCGTCCAATGTCTTTTCCTGTGTATCTGTTGCATTATATTCAAAGTGACATACTTTCAGGTAAATACCTACACTGTAACATTATAGACTATATCTTGAGTTACTATAGTGTTTCAACCAGTTTTCTGTATCCCTTCAGTCTTTCTTCTATAATTTTTATGTATTGGAATATGCACAATATTAAGATATAATCACAGAAATAATTATTACTTCCAGTTTTGATTTATTTCAATAGTACTTATCTTCAAATCTTCTTTATCCCATTGCACAGATTTCTTCAAAACATTATACGCCTCTTTTGTAGATCCAAAAGGCTCTGGGTCATTTTCCTGGGTTATCATTTGTGTTTCTCTCTTTTATTTTTAAAACCTCATTCAGTTTCTTTTGTATATTCAGTAAACATTTCTTTTCCAAATCTTTCTCTTGGCCTGTCATTTGTAGTCCCAATTTTGGTACATTTTCTATCTTGTCAGATAAAATTTGTCCACCTCTGTCTTCATATTTTGGACATACCTTATCCATAGAAGCAGGCAAATGATAGTGTTGATATTATAGGCCCTAATTTCTGGCTTAATTCTTCAAAGTTTTCCTTTAATATTTTCAAAGTTATTTTGTAACTCCCAATATTAATTGAGCTCAAGAAAAGACATGTATTTGTTTTCTTTCTGTTTATAATCTTTAGACTTTTCTACTATTCAGGTTTTAAAATCATAGAATAATTTATGTTTGTTATAATTTACAATAGCCAACATAGGCAAAATAAATGTGTTTCCCACAAGAATTTAATTATAATTGTTTGTAATTTGTTTATAACTTTCTTACATCAAACTCTTATTTAGCTTTTTTCTGTTTATTTATTTTTTACATTTTTTTACGTTATAATTCTTCTTTTCTTTGAAAACTGAAGATAAATTCAGCCAATGAGTTTTCAAATTTGTCATTCCAAAGGTCTCTAATACCTTTAGGATTGTTAATAGAAAATTTCCAAGTGATTAGAAAGTGATGCTTACTGTCTTTTAGAAGGCTCCAGCATGGTTCCATTTAAGATGGCTAATCCCTTTGCCTCCTGGCATCCAAGCCTGCAAAAAACTACTATTCTGCAATGCCCTTATGAGGAACAGCAGTCTGGAAGACATGTAAGTAATCTTCTGTTCTCTCCTTCTCCAGAGACTTTCCAAGGAACTGCTATACTTACTAATTCTTTTATATACTACAGCTGGCAGCACAGCTTTTGCAGAGACATCTTCACCATACCTCCTCTTTAAGTCCTAATTTAGCCTTTTAGGTCTTTCAGTGATACATTCATTGCTGTAACTTAGTCTATCAACTTTTCTGCTAGTCATTTTCTTTTTTCTTCCACCTTCTAGCCATCTTGAGAGTTAGATCTTTATTAATAAGTCCAAAGTAGGATAATATGAGTGTGAACATTTGTGTCTATATGGATTAATTTTTTTGGTATTTTTTTCTTCTGTGCCAACATTTTCAGGAGTCAATTCCTGCTACTAATTCTAATTTACTGTTTGTTTTTTTGTTTATAAAATGTATTGGCCGACCATCATACCAAGGTAACTCTATCTATCCATGTACATTTAAATGATAAATAAGCTAAAACCAACCATTAAACTCTAATTACAGATGAGCAGGGTGAGGGCACAGTGGGGGGATATGGTATCTGTTGCTACTCAATCGATAATAGAATAGAATAACGGAGTTGGAAGGGACCTTGGATGTCTTCCTGCATAGGCAGGAAACTCTACACCACTTCAGACAAATGGTTATCCAACATCTTCTTAAAAACCTTCAGTGTTGGAACATGAACAACTTCTGGAGGCAAGTTGTTCCACTGATTAATTGTTCTAACTGTCAGAAAATTTTTCCTTAGTTCTAAGTTGCTTCTCTCCTTAATTTGTTGTACCCTCAGTTGCTTTGGAGAATAGTTTGATTTCCACTTCTTTGTGGCAGCACTTGAGATATTGGAACACTGCTATCATATCTCCCCTAGTACTTCTTTCTATTAAACTAGACATACCCAGTTCCTGCAACCTTTCTTCATATATTTTAGCCTCCAATCCCCTAATCATCCTTGTTGCTCTTCTCTGCACTCTTTCTAGAGTCTCCACATCTTTTTTACATTGTGGCAACCAAAACTTGTTGCAATATCCCAAGTGTGGCCTTACCAAAGTGATATAAAATGGTATTAACACTTCATGTGATCTTGATTCTATCCCTCTGTTTATGCAGCTTAGAACTGTGTTGGATTTTTTGGCAACCGCTGCACACTTCTGGCTCATATTTAAATGATTGTCCACTAGGACTCTAAGATCCCTCTCTCAGTTACTACTATTGAGCAGGGTACCAGATATACTATACCTATGCATTGTGCTTTTCTTATCTAAATATAGATTGAATTTCATTTTGTTAGATAGCGCCCAATGTTTAAGTTCTCAAGATCCTTCTGTATCTTAAGCCTATCTTCTAGAGAGTTGGATATGCCTGCCAGCTTGGTGTCATCTGCAAATTTGGTGAGTTCTCCATCTATCTTCTCATCCAAATCATTGATAAAGATGTTGAAGATTACTGGGCCTAAAACAGAGCCTTGGGGTTACTCCACTGCATACTTTCCTCCATGTAGATGCAGTTCCATTGAGGACTACATGTTGAATGTGGTTGGTCAGCCAGTTATGAATCCATCTGCTAGTGATGCCGTCTAACCCACATTTTTCTACTTTATCTAGGTTATGGTCTACTTTATCAAATGCCTTACTGAAATCCAAGTAAATTATATTGACAGTATTCCTCTGGTCCACTAATTTTGTCACTTTGTCAAAGAATGCAATAAGATTAGTCTGGCATGATCTGTTTGTGAGAAACCAGGTTGCCTTTTGGCTATTACTTTGTTTACTTCTAGGTGTTCACTAATTGATTATCTTTTCCAGAATCTTCCCTGGTATTGAGGTCAGGTTGATATGTCTGTAGTTTCCTGGATCTATTTTTTCCCTTTTTTAAAGATGGGAACCACATCAGATCTTTTCCAGTCCTCTGGCAGTTCCCCAGTGCTCCAGGATCTTTGAAAGATATAGTTCAATGGTTCTGAGATGTCATCTGCCAGTTCCTTTAGAACCTTGGGGTGTTATCCATCTGGTCCTGGTGATTTGAACTTGTCTAGGATAGGTAGGTGTTCACTTACTATTTTCTTCCCTATTTTAACTTACTGGTGTTCCTAATCTGTTTTTTGTGGTGCTGTTTTTGATAGGTTGGACTGTTTTTACCCTTTGTGTAAAGACAGATGCAAAAAAAATTGGGTTAAATAATTTTACTTCCTCCCTGTTGCTTGTCACCTTTTTGCCACTTTCTCTCAGCAATGGACCAATTGTTTCCTTGACATTTTTCTTGTTTTTAACATGTTGGAAGAAGCTTTTTTATTTTTTACTTTTGTTGCAAACCTTTGTTCATTTTGAGCCTTAGCTTTCCTCACTTCATTTTTACAGGCTCGGGCTCTTTACCGATATTCTGCCTAAGTTATTTGCCCCTCTTTCCAATTTTTATACTTGCCATTTTTTGTATTTCAACTTGCAGAGAGTTCTTTATGCAGTCATGCTGGTTTCTTTTGAGAGCTGTTCTTCATTGGTATTATGCTAGACTGGGCTTTTATAATCTCACTTTTCCAAATTTCCCAAGCTTCTTGAGTTGTTTTCCCCTTGAAGAATCTCTTCCATGGACTCCTTCCCAAGCTCTCTCTAAGGTTATTGAAATTATCTCTCTTAAAGTCCAAGACTGTAGTTTGACTTTGTTCTACTACTTGTGCTTGCATAATGTTGAATTACAATATTGCATGATTACTTGCCCCCAAGGTTCCTGTAGCTTCAACACCTTCCATCATTTCATCTCTGTTCACGAGAATTAAATCCAATATGGCTGATCCCCTTATTTCCTTTTCTACTTTTTGGAAAACAAAGTTGTCTGCTAGGTTTGTTAGGAACCTGTTGGATCTTTCACTTGATGCAGAGTTTGTCTCCCAGTTGATGTCAAAGTAGTTAAAATCCCCCATTACTATTGTGGTGTGCTTCCTACATACCTTAGTTAGCTGACAAGCAAAATGTTCATCTATTTCCTCTGTTTGGTTGGGTGGCCTATAGTATAGATATATGGCAGTGTCATCCCCCCCTTTAATATTGACCTAAATGCATTCAAGACAATTTTCATCATTGTTGTGCTCTATTTCTGTAGAAATGTAGTTATTTCTTATATATAGTCCAACTCCAACTTCTCTTTTATTTGGTCTATTATTTTAAATAATTTAAATCCCTCTAGTTCTATCAACTACTTCTACTGTGCTGTTCCTCCATTGGGGTTCCAAATACTTTATATATAACAGAATTTTATCCATTATGGTTTTTAGTATAAATGTTTCAATATTTGGGAAGTATTATAGCAGTCTTAACTTGCTTACTTGGAGATTTAACCCAATTAGACTATGTCAAATAAACATGCTTAGGACAAGACAAGAACGCAACTATAAGAATATATCTTTTGAAACTGGTAATTAAAACCTGTAAGTATATACACACATTTTTCAATATTGTTCTGTTCTGTCCTGTTCTCTTCTAGTCTACAACAGTCAGATTTGATAAGTTGATTTCAAATAATGTTCTATGAACTATATATGTCAGCATGCGTGAAGCAGTCACAATATCTTGAAGCAGCATCGGTAGGAATGTTGTTCCAAAACAAGGTATATTAGTATTTTAATACTTTAAAATTTACAGTTGCAACTCTTTTCACTAGGTATTCTGCTATGATTTTGAACAATTGATCAAGCTATCATATTTGAAATCAAAGTAAAGAAGCAACAAGTAACTGCCAACTTAATACATATAAATAAACATTCATTTATTAGATATTAGATATAATAGCTTTCTAAGCCAGTCTTTAGCAAACATTGCTAGATACACAGAAGCTTTCCTTCTATCTGAAGAGGGATTTAGATTAATCCTTGGTATTTATTTAAGGACGTAAATGCCAACTGTTGCTCCACAGAAAAATAATCCAATCCCTGAACTTAAAATTACTGTTGCATTTACAGTTTAATCATAAAGTACATTTAAAACATCTTCCATTTATTGTGCAGTTAGCAGCACTGTGCTTTATTTCATTTATATTCAGCTGTCAGCATTGTTTTACATTGAAAGATTACTAAATTAATTAACCTTCAGGTTTTATTCTCTCTCTATGCATCCTGGTGTTGTATAAGAGCTTAACTGAGTTTGATTCCAAGTAAGTTTGATTGAGATGCAGCCTGAGATTATGTGACCTTTGTAATAAACCATAGCTTTACTTAAGGTACTATTTTTGAGTTTCCTTGGCAAATTGGATTGCTTCTTTTCAACTTTGACATAATAGTAATATTGACATTGGGCAAAGGAATTACACGCATGTATCATTATCCCTTACCAACTATTTGCTGTTAATTCATGAACTGGGAAAGCGCAATGTAAGTTTGTTCAGGTCATGTTTAAAGGAAGTTGAATTGACTGGAAGAAGGGTGGACTGTTTAAAAATAGACAGGGTTTTTTTAAAAGGACAGATGTTTCTCTCTCCCTCTCTCTCTCTCTCTCTCTCTCTCTCTCACTCCCTCCCTCCCTCCCTCTCTTTTCCTCCCTCCCTCCCTCCCTCCCTCCCTCCCTCCCTCCCTCCCTCTCTCGTTTTGTCTTGTCAAGAGTTATAATATTTTTCTCTCTGAATCAATCAAGGATTTTGTGTCATTTTATCAATGCAAGCACAGTTGCTATGCCAATAGATAGGAGGAACATATGACTTATTTATACCACCTACACATGAACTACCTCTCCCTACATGTACTATTGTTAAAGTATTTAGGAATGACAAAATACTGAATGCACTAATAGAAGAGGGTCCAATCAAAGTAGCACTCTTCTGACATGAGACGTGGAGAAATATGCTACTGTTAGTTAAGTCAGCTCAACAGTCATCACACCCCACAAGTCAGGGTGAGAAAAATACCAAAGAAAATTCAAAAAGAGAAATCTTGAAAGAGCAGATGTACCTATTGTTTCTATAAAAATACCACTATAACTCACAAAATAGATATTGGTGCTGGTAAGAATTATATTCTGCTCACATATGGTAGCAGCTTATCAACTTATGACATGCTCCAAGTCCCTTGAATCAAAACTGGCAGATAGTCAAAGATGTTTCCATAGCATATCTAGTCTTTCAGCCATGAGTGCCTCCCCAGGCATCCCTACATGAAAGGGTTCCAATCTACTTGTGGTCTTTGCACAACACTCAGGAAAAAATCGTCTAGACAGAGTCTGCATATACTGACAGGACAGGATGTCTGCAGAGAGCATATATGCATATTCTGGTACAAGATTGCTGTAAGCAGGAAAAGTATATTGCCAAATAATTCAGCGAAGGACTAAATGTGCAAGGTCCTACAGGCACACAATGAGATAAGGAGCAATTACAAAAGTTGCAGAGATAGGAATTCAGGTCAAAGAGAATGTGAGGTGAATATGCTTCTATTCCTTTTTTGGATGCCGTACAGGAGACTGTGGGATTTAATATACTCTGGTGTCTTTCATATAATCAACAAAAGCATCATACATCTACAGTGAGGAATAATGATGACATCAGCAGAGATAAGCAGGAACTATTAGCAAGGCATGAGAGCTGAAGCATTTTTTAAGTATAGAAGAGGTCATTTGAAAGCAGTTGAGGCAGATGCCTCCTTAATCCACTGAACTATAAGGAGGAAGAAGAGGTGCAGCACAATTCAATTTGTAAGCTTCTGTTATTATAAACAATTTCTAGAAAAGTAGTTTTATCTTATCATGGAGCTGATTTTCTGGTCTGGTCTACCTTCTGGAACTGACATGTGTCCCTTTTAAATTACAATAATTTAGATGAAGATTTGAGAATTTCTGGCTGAAATTGATAGTGCATAACTATCTCCAATAGAAAAGGTGAAAGGCCAAATTCCTCTACATATCTAATAAAATCCTTGCAAACCCCTCCCATTATGCTTACCCTGTCAAGGAATACCTGGCATGAGAGGGGTGTGGCCTGAATTCCAGCAACAGGACGTGTTTTCCAGAGGGCTCTCTGAAGAACCGTCAGATTCCTGCTGTATCGGGGGAGGGGGTGACCTGTAACCACACCATAGCTGTCTTAGAGAGTGGTTGGGGAACCTGCAATTCCCCTAAAATGCCTGCTTTTGTCCTCAGACCCAAAGCAAGAAAGGTAGCCAATGTGAGCTATTGCAGCTAGAAGGCCAGACAAAGCACGGGAATCAATGTGGACAGTTTCTGGGTGAGACAATAAAAGTGCTTGAAAGTGCAACATTCCTGTAAACTAACTTTTAAACCTCTGGTTAAAGCTTTTTAAAGAGAAAGTGGTGGCAGAAGAAATGGGGGAGCGGGTGTTACAAAGCTCTCGCTCCCTCGGGTCAGCAGTGAATGGATGGAGCCATTAGATAGAAGAAAGGAAGTGATAGTTTTGAGAACTGTTTAAGGATGTTAGAAAGCGAATTGGAAGTCATTAGTGTTTAAATTTCACTCTATGCTATGCCTATGATTTTCTTGGTAACTTGGTGACTTTTGAGAATTGCTTAGATTCGCTTTTGAAGCCAGGAACGTAAAATGAAAATATGTTGAATTAATTATCTGCATTACTGTTTAGTAGCAAAGAGTACTCGGTAAAAGCTGCCTAAGAAGAGTTGACCTTGAAACATTGTGGATAATAACGAATAATAAAAGTCCTCTAGAAGAAAGAAATAAGACCAGCTGTGTAAACATTGCCTTCCATTCCCTTGCTACATTATAATGGGCTGTTGAGACTGCCGCCCTATTAGTGTGTGCCTCCCCCTTCTGCCTAAATGGGGGGGGAGAAATTTGGATAACCCAGACAACTCATACCAAGGGTTTCTTTTTTTTCTTCTTTGTTCATTTGGCTACTTTGGGTCATTTTTTACCTATCCAACTTTTATCTTTTTATCTTTCTTTTACCTCTTGCAATGAGGTATGGGTTACCATCGTGGAATTAATTTTGTGGGGTTTCCCCCCCTTTTTTTGGGGGGGGAGAGCGATTGGATTAAGATAGCAAGAACCTGAAGAACGGGGTCCAAGAACAGGAGTCAGTTTATTAGAGGTTGCTTGGGCCAGTGTGGGCAACTCCAGAACTACAATTAATTTATTAACCTATTTTTTGGATTACAAAACTCAATTACAAATTAAATACAACAATGTCAGATCCAAATACCAAGATGAAGAAAATAACATCTTATGTGTCTGAAACAGCTACCCTGCCTGGTTCAGTGACACAAAAACCAGCAGGCACAGGAACACAACAAGACAAAGCTGTTCTGGAGCTAAAATATGTTGCAAGACATATATGTGGATATCAAGGAGCACATAAACAGAGTAGAAGAGAAAGTCAGTAAAGTGGAAGACGAATTGAAAGAAGTCAAGGATATGATTGGGAAAAATGAACAAAGACTGCAGAAGGTGGAAGAAAAGACAGCGATAACTGAGAAAAAAGTGGAGGAGATGGATTATAGGCTGACAACATCCTGATAAAAAACAGGAAGAAGCCAACACATTGTGGGAGATGGAAAGATCTGAATTCTATCTAAGACTCCAGAACACAGAAGAGGAGAAAGGAGAGAATTTAGCAGAGAAGATCACAGAAATTCTCTCAGCGACTACAGAAATGAGTAAGGAATATATTCTAGGTGGAATGGATGCGACTTTTAGAGTATATACAAGATATGCAATGAGAAACAACTTGCCCAGAGAGGTACATATAAGATTTGTAAAAAAAAACAAAACCCTAAAAATGAAATATTGCAAGCAGCAAGAAGTACCACAATAAAATACAAATCTAGAGATATAGCAGTATTGAAGCAAGCTCCAAGGAAAGTCAGAGAAATAAGAAAGGAATACCACTTTTTGACTAAGAGTCTGATTAAAGAAGGGGTGAGTTTTATATGGCTTGTTCCAGAAGGGATTTTGGTAAATGGGCACAAAGTTTCAGACTAGATACACTAGAGAAAGCAGAATTATTTTATGAACAAAATATAGCAGCACAGGAGGGAACGCTGATATAAGAAGAGAAAGGAGCTAAATGCCAGGCAGCTAAGGGGAGATGGAGAAAAAACAGGAAGAGAAAGTGCTAAGAGAAGGAGCAAGGGCCAAAGAAGCAAAGGAGCAGAGAGAGTTAAGAACGATTAGATCAACTAAGCTTATAAACCAATGACACGGAGGAAGAAATAAAAGTAATCTCCATTAATATAAACGGATCAAATTCGGCAACAAAAAGAACAACATTCAATAAATTAGAGAAATTGAAATTGGACATTATATGTTTACAGGAAGTACATATTAGAAAGCAACACAGAAAATTTTTGGAACAGGAAATAGGAAATAGCATTATATATTAGAAAGACAATACAATCAAATAAGATTTTTGAAGATGGGGAGGGGAGAATACTGGTAAAAATAAAGCTGAACATGAGAAAGATATTATTAGTGGCAATATAGGCTCCAAATGACAAAGAAAAAGAATTTTTTGGGAAACTACACAAAAAGATAACAGAATATGACTATGAAGATATATGTATACTACGAGACTTTAACGCAATCGTAAATAATGAAATAGACTATAAAGCTACAAAGATGAACAAGAAGTCGAGAAAAATTCTACCCAAAACATTTTTCACAATGGTGAAAGAATTAAACTTGCAAGATGTTTGGAGAATAAGACACCTGAAAGAAAGACAATATACATTCTACTCAAATAGACATTTATCATGGTCAATAATTGATATAATGTGGTTGTCAAAAGAGCTAACGCTCAAAACAACTAAGATAGACATAGAGCACATGAGCACATAAGCACATGGGCAGATCAAAATCCAACAATGACTTGGAAGGGACAGAGGAAAACGGGGAGATGGACTTTAAATTCAAGAATATTGAAAGCAAAAATTTCCAGCAATATATGGAAAAAGAATTGACATATTTCTTCCAGGAAAATAGAGAGGGAGACACATCATTACAGAACGTATGGGACATTTGCAAAGCATATATCAGAGGTCTTGCAATGACATACTTAGGAAAAAAGAATAGACAGAACAGACAAATTCAAAAGAAGTTGGAATTAGAATACAAAAGTCTGGAGACGGAACTGCAGAAAAACCACAAAATAAAAAAGTAAAAAATATGATGGATCTGCAAAAACATAAATTGAACCTGATAGAAAATGAGGACTTGGTAAATGGTGCTGGTCGCTACCTATAAAGCCCTACATGGCATCGGACCTGGGTACCTGAGAGACCGCCTCCTGCCGATTACCTCTCTCAGACCAATAAGATCGCACAGGTTGGGTCTCCTCTGGATTCCATCTGCCAGCCAATGTCGGCTGGCGACTCCCCGGGGGAGAGCCTTCTCTGTTGCAGCTCCGGCCCTCTGGAACGAGCTCCCTGTTGAGATCCAGATCCTTACTACCCTTCCGGCCTTCCGCAAAGCCACCAAGTCCTGGCTGTTCCAGCAGGCTGGGGGAGCTGAGAAGCATCTACCTCCATAGAAATTGTGAATGTTGGTTTTGTTTTTAATATGTTGTCTTTGTCTTGTTCCCCCCTTTCCCTTGTCTTTTGTGAGCCACCCGGAGTCCTCCAGGAGTGGGCGGCATACAAGACAAATAAATAAATAAATAAAATAAAATAAAATCGGCAAAACAAAACGTCTTTGAAAACGCAAATAAGCCAGGACGTTGGCTGGCTTACAAGATGAAAAAGGAAACAGAAAAAAGGCTGATAAGTCAACTAGTGGATGAAGAAGGGAATATACAACATTTAAATGAAAAAGAGAGAACAATAATTTAGAACTTCTACAATAAGTTATGTTAGCATGAGTGAGTTCCAGAAGGGAAAATAAGACAATATTTAGAGAAAACTAGAATAACCAAAATGCCAGAAAAATTTAAGAAGGCACTAGAAGAAAGAATTACAATGACAGAGGTAACAGAAGGCATTACAATGCAAAAGAAGGGGAAAACGCCAGGACCAGATGGATTACCGGCAGAACTGTACCAAAAACTACAAGAAGTATTAAGCAATGTAATGTTGGAACTATTCAATGACTTATTAAGAGAGGCAAAAATGCCAGAAACATAGATGGAGGCATATATAACGCATATATTAAAAGAAGAATCAGATCCACAACAAGTAAAGAACTACAGACCTATTTCACTATTAAATGTGGACTATAAAAAATTTGTATCAATAATGGCAGAAAAATGAAGAGACTTTTAAATGAATGTATACACATAGACCAAAACAGATTTCTTCCCAAGAGCCAGATCAGAGACAATATGCGGATTGTATTGAATACGCTAGAGTATTTTGAAGCCCACCCAGAAAAACAAATGGCGTTGTTGTTTCTAGACACTCAAAAGGCCTTTGATAATGTGAACTGGCAATTCATGATAAAGCAACTTCAAATGATGGAATTTGTTGAGGGATTTATAAATCTGATTAAAACTATATATAATAACCAATCGGCAAAGGTAGTGGTAAATGGTGATATGATAGGAAAGTTAGCGATTATGAAGGGAACTAGACAAGGATGTCAACTAATACCATTATTATTTAAACTGACACTAGAGATTTTGAATAGAGAAATATGACAAAATAAAGAGATAAAAGATATGAGGGTCAAGAAAGAAGAGTATAAATTACAAGCATACGCGGATTATTTGGTGTTTATTATGGAGGATCCAATAGAAACAGGGCCAAAACTAGTTAAAATAATAGAAGAATATGGAGAAGTAGCGGGCTTGAAGATTAATAAAGATAAAACAAAAATTCTGGTGAAAAATATAACAGAAAAACAGAAAAGAAAGTTGATGGGAAAACTGGGATACAAGTGGTGAAAAAAGTGAAATATTTGGGTATTCAATTGACATTAAGATGTGGAACACTAAAGAAGAATAATTATTATAAGGTGAGAAAACAAATAGAAATAGACTTGGAAAGATGGAAAAACCTACAATTATCACTGATGGGAAGAATAGCAGTAGTAAAGATGAATATATTACCAAGATTGTCATACCTATTCCAAACAATACTGATAAAACTAGAGAAAAAAATCTTTGAAAGTATGAACAAAATAGTGGGGAAATATATGTGACAAGGGAAAAAAGCAAGAATTAATATAAAAATGTTACAAGATGCAAGGATTTGAGGTGGATTTGGATTACCAAACTGGGAATTGTACTATCAAGCAGCAGGTATAGCTTGGATGAAAGAATGGATTTTACTGAGAAATACAAGATTATTGACACTGGAGGGGCATGATTTGCAACTGGGTTGGCATGCTTTTTTGTGGTATGATAAAAGTAGGGCTCATGCCTATTTTCAAAGACATTTTATAAGGAATGGATTATTAACAATATGGGAAAGAGTGAAAGGGAAACATTATTTAGAAATACCAATGTGGCTTTCAACAATGGAAGCATTGACACATCCAAATATTAGTAGTATGGAAAATATTATTAGATACAAAGATATCTTAACAGAAAGAGGGGGAACTAAAAAAAAACAAGAATTAGAAAAACAAGGGATTGATATAGATTGTTTTTCACAATTGCAAATACAATCAAGATATGAAAAAGATAAAAGGGAGTATAGTTTTAACTTAGGAACTTCAGAGTTGGATAAGATACTTATAGGAATGGGAGAAAGAATAATCAAGGAATTATATAGCTACCTATTAAGAACTATGCTAGAAGAAGAAGTGGTAAAAAATACAATGTTAACTTGGGCAAAGAATTTTGGCCATACAATTGAACTAGAAAAGTGGCAACAATATGGGAAAGAAATTATAAACTAACCATGTCAACAGCTTACAAAGAAAATTTATACAAAATGTTTTACAGATGGCACATGTCACCCAGAAAACTAGCTAAGATGTTTAAAGACAAGTCAGTGAAATGTTGAAAATATCAACAAGCAATAGGTTCATACTACCACATGTGGTGAACATGTGCAGAAGCAAGGAAATATTGGACTAAAATAAGAGTATGGTTAAAAAAATGTTACAAGAAGAAATAGAAATTAGGCCAGATATATTTTTACTAGGTATTATCCCAGAGAAATTCAAGAAAGAGGATACTTATTTGATTATACATGTAACTACATCAGCAAGAATTGTATTTTCCCAAAATTGGAAATTAAATAAGCTAACAACAGACAAAGAAATAATTAAAAAGATATTAGATTGTGCAGAGGTGACTAGGTTGACAATGAAAATAAAGGATAAAGAGGAATCGGAGTACTTCAAGACATGGGGAAGGTTCTATGACTGGCTATAGAAAGCAAACAAGAAAAGAAAGTAGGGAGAAGATAAAGTACCCAGATGATGCACTGAATGAAATGAAAAAAAGTGGGGGGGGGGGGCAGAAGGGGAAAACAGAAAATAAAATATTAAACATATAAATATATATTCAGGAACGAGATATAAAGGGGAGGAAACATACCTAGGGTAGACTAGTGAAGGTAAGGGAATAAGAAATGATACTAAATTATATATGGGCTGACGGAAATACCATCCCAAGGAAACATAAACTGAGTTTTGAAATATACACCAACAATAATAGAAAAAGAAAGGGAGAGAGGAGGAGAGAAAGAAACGAAGACGGGGAAAGAAGAAAGAGATAAGGAGAGGAGGATGGAAGGGGGAGAAAGAGAAGAAGAGAGGGTAAGGAGTGGAAGAGGAAGAGCAGGAGTAGAAGAAAGGTAAGGGAAGAAGGGAGGAGAAGGAGAAGAGGAAGGAAGAAAGTAGAGAAGGGAGGAAGGGAGAAAAGAAAGGGAAAACAAGGAGGTGTTACGAAAGGAGGAAGGGATGGTAAATAAAGCAACCCAAATTGTACATTATAACTTATTAAATAAAATAATAAATGTAAAGAAGAATACTAATTATGTGAATGTGTACTTAAAATGGTATGTAAGAGAATAAAATAATAAAAATTGTTTGGGGAAAAAAAGGAATACCTGGCATGTTGTATTCGTCCCCTCCCATCATTTCCTCAATCTCTCTCTTTCTCTCTCCAATTGACATACACCATGGTGACAATTCCCAGTTTCCTTGATCATCCTTTCATATTGCTCCCAATAATCTGGGTCCTCATTTTACTGACTTCAGAAGGATGGAAGGCTGAGCCCCATCAGAATTGAACTCCAGGCTATGGCAGAGTTTGCGTGCAATACTGCATTCTAACCACTGTGCCACCAGGACTTCTATAATTTATTTATCATATGTAGCCATTCATTGGTCATAAGGGTCTTTCTCTCTCTTTCTCTCTTTTCTTAGTCTGCATTAAGAACATAAAGCTACCATGCTCCTAGTATGTTGGCACAAAATCTGGACGACCATTAGATGGAAAGAAAAAAGTTTTGGTTATCTCTTTGTTACCAGTTCCAGGCCATCTGGGTATTTGCAGCCCAGATCAGATAACTCTTCAGAACTGCCATTCAGTAAACTGAAGTTTAAAATTTCATTTTATATCATATCTGGGATTAGAAATCATGACAATCATTAGATGGTTGTCATGCCTGCAGCGGTTCCTTTAAGAATCTTTGGCCTGCCACACTCTCATTAAGCGGGGGGGGGGGGGGAATAGCAAGGGGTAGAATGTGTTGCTTTGAAAATAAAAAAAATCATTTCTAGAAGCTCAAGGTCATCTTTTGTCTCCACACCTTCACACCTGACCGGAAGCAGCTGGGCGTGGGTGCTAGCATGGAAGAAGAAGATTGGACCATGTGATGGATTGTGGATGTGGGGACAAGATTATGAACTTTTAACTGGGTGGGATTCTGATGTAATTTCCAGAATTGGGATTCCACAGCAATGTGCCTAAGATGTCTGCTTTATTAAATTGGAACTTTAAGGATCATTTTGCCTTGGACTCTGATTTGATTCTACATGATACTTGGTACCAGGGGTGGGTTTCAACCGGTTCGCGGCGGTCCCTGCGAACCGGTTGGTCGTCAAACCCAGAAGTAAGTAACTTCCGGGAACGGCGAAGGGCGCACCCGCCCACCCGCAGTCCTTACCCAGTTTTGATGAGTTCTGCGCTTCCACGCATGCACAGGACGCATACATCACCTGCGCGATCGTCCAGGAGCAGCTGGAGTGTTGCGCAGACGCTAATACGCATGCGTGCATCGCGCACATGCATGAGGACGCTGCTGACCCCGTTCCAACCGAACCGGTTGGAACGGGGCGAGAAACCCACCCCTGCTTGGTACCCTGACATTATCCCAATTCTGCAAATTACATCAGAATCCCACCCAGTTAAAAGTCCATGATCTTGTCCCCAGTGTTTATGAACACTGTAACTCTATGCTGCTGCCACTGCTGTCTGAGGCCATGCATGTCTGCAGCCCAAATATGCTAGCCCTGTATTCCTTATGGTAAAAGCTTAAGGTATGGAAATGCAAAGAAAAGGAAGCAAGCATATGAAAACTGGAGGTTGTGATCCGATGGGACACAACAGTAACATACAGAAGTGCTTAAGAGAAGTAATTGCCTGCATTGTAATTCTATTACACTTTGATAGTTTGCAAGATAAGTATTTGCATTTTCCTCTTAGGGAAAGAAAATGCAGAGAAGCCTAGATTGCCATCCATTTTCTTTAATTTGAAAATCATTAATGCAGGAATAGAGAGAGCATCTTTTTTTCCCTTTCCACAGAAAGTATAATAAAGTGTTACAAATAGAAATTCCCAGGAGTGAAATACCCATCTTCATTGAAAATTTGATTTTATTAATTTGGTTCAGAACCAAATATTTCAGATAATATAGCTGCTGCAATAGGAAGACAAATATACTTCACACGAACCACCTAAGTGTTGCTGTCTAAGCCATATGTTCCATATGGTTCTGGCATTTTAATTACAGCCTTTGAAATATGCAAAATAATTTCTGCTCTATGGAGGGTCTGTTCTAGTTAGAGGAAGTAAATTTTAAAAGATCATTTGCACTGAATACTGAGTGCTAAATCTGTTTAATTAGTTCTTTGTTCTATAAAGTACGAGAAGTACCCACTTCTAGATCCATGTAAAGAATCTTGCTGTGTCATTTTATTAATCAGCAGTTCCAAGCTATTGGGAACTGACGCCACTTTAAAAAAATACTTTGATATATGCTGATATTTTAAATTAATATGCAATAATGATTTTAAAATTAAACCAATTCACTAAATAAACAGAATAACAGAATTAGTTGAGGACAATGTGATACCTGGATGTAGCCTTTTCCACTTTAGTATACATGCTCCTAGTATGTTGGCACAAATATTTTTGGAGTGTCCAAACATTATGATTTATATACTCTTAGAACATTTGGAGAAATGAGTTGGGAGAGGCTGCTTAAGCCTTAAAATAAAATTATTACAATAATATACATTGAATCACCTGCTTCAATACTAACTACTAATTATTAATATTACTTTCATTTTAAAGCAACTGTGGTTTGTAACCAGGTAGCCAAATAATGTACTGGGAATTAACAGATAGAACACTTAGAAGCCGAAGTTCAAACTGGAAAATGAGAAGAAATACAATCAAGCTTAGCTGAATATAGTACAAATTATGGAAAAGGTTGATATACTTTTAAAAAGTCCTTTCCTTAAAATATGATATATATTCCTATTATGTTCCCTTAACAAGAAACTTCTAAATTCTATTTCCAGAGTTTAAGAGGGACAAGAGTCTTAAAAACTTAAGAACCACTTCATCAGCCACTCAAAGGAATAGACATTTTAAAGCTAATCATTACCAGAATACATTTGAACTGGACAAAAACTAAAGCCATAGTCATCAGAAGATTCTCACTATTTCTATAATTCACCTGACATATTTTCAGAAGATCTGCCATAATTTGCATCAAACATAGTTAATGTACTATCATCAATGCTTATAAAATAATAATCAGGTAAAAGGTATCTTCTGTATCATGTACTGGTGTGGCACCAATTGCAGTGCCCAAATAATGGTTTTGCATTGGTGCTTTTATTATATAACTTAGATCTTATTCTGGTAGATTTAACTGAGATATTCTATAACCCATTTTGCAAATATTTATCCTTTGAACTATGAACATTAAACATTTTTCCTAAGGGGGAAATCTCAATGTGACTGTACATTACTATTTTCTGATGCTATGTCTGCATTATTTCTGGCAGTTAAATTTGTTTGAAATTTGAGGAAGTAGTACGGAATTCCTATTTTCAATTTCACCTTGTTAATATTCAGAAAGAATCAGAATAGAGCTGGAAGGGACCTTGGAGGTCTTCTAGTCCAGCCCCTTGCTCATGTAGGATACCCGATAACATTTCAGACAAGTGACTGTCCAGTCTCTTCTTAAAAGCCCCCAGTGATGAAGCACTCTCAACTTCAGAAGAAAAGCTGTTCCACTGATTAATTGTCCACACTGTTAGGAAGTTTCTCCATAATTCCAGTTTGCCTCTCTCCTTGATTAATTTCCATCCATCGTTTCTTGTTTTATCCTCTGGTGCTTTGGAAAATAAATTGTCCCCACCTCTTTGTGGCAGCCTCTCAAATACTGAAATATTGCTATCATGTCTCCCTTAGTCATTCTTTTCTCTCAACTAGCCAAACCCAAATCCTGCAACCATTCTTTATATCTTTTGGTCTCCTGGCCTTCAATCATCTTAGTTGCTCTTCTCTGCACTTTTTTCAAAGTTTAAACATCTTTAGTACAATGTGGTAACCAACAGTGGATGCATTATTCTAGGTGTGACCTTACTAAGGCTTTGTATAGCACTACTAATACTTCACCTGATTTTGATTTGCCTATGCAAATCCACCATGAATGGAACTGAATTGATTGGACATTTAATTAAAAATAATTAGATATCATATTAGATAATTATCTATTTATTTTTCTAGTACAAAGCTCCTCTTTATAGTAGTAGGAAAAACATTAAAAATGAATACATTTTTATGGAAATGATAAATGAAATATTCCAGCCTATTTCATGATTTAGGCTTTGGCTAAATCCAATGCAATAGAAAAAACACTTTTATTTGTTTTAAATTTTTTCAATAAAAATTACTCTTTAAATAAAATCAAGTTTTGTTTCAACTCTATTTAAGAATTTGACACAAATAAAATATACAAGTTCTGATTGTCATTAAAAAAACCCAGGTATGTTGTCACTTAAAGAAGCATGAAGATAGAGATGGATAATCTCTATTAACAAATACCTTAATAGTATTTGTTGCAAAATTCACTATTATAATACTCAAATAGTATAGGGTTTCCTGCCTGAGCAGAGGTTGCACTAGAAGACTCCAAGCCCCCTTTCAATTCTGTTATTCTGTTCGTTTTTTCTGTTAATAATTCATTTATAATATTTTTTTCACTAAACATTGAACAAATAAATAAGTCCCTGCTTAAAATGCTATATATTAGATACCCAGATTTATAAACATAATGATTTGAATTATAAAAATAAAATGCTTCACAAATGTAGGCAAATATATGTATGTTTAGTCAACAGGACCAGAGGTTTACTGTTCTGAGTTTTCAGACTCAGGCTGGAACCCAAATGCAGGAAATTTCTCTCTACTGGAATGGGTGCTTTGGTCTATTCTGTGAGTCTTATTTACAGTATGTGTTGTCTTCCTATTGGTTGATTAGTGTGTTGATGGCTGGCAGTTGGCTGTTGTTTCCTTGTGCTGACAAGCCCTCAGTTCCCAAGTACCTGATAAGCTGGTGGTAAATCAGCAGTCCTGTTAACTGACAAGGGGGTATATTCCCAGGCTTCAGTCATTTCCCTGGCTAAAATGTTTCCTTTCTTATTGTCAGGTGAAATACAGAAAGATACAACAAGCTGCTTGCTAAAGATACAAATAGAATAACCCAATTACTATGCAGAGACACTGGGATAAAATTGTCCCATATAGGACATTTGTTGTGTACATATTACAGTTGTGGGTGGTGATGGTAAAATTATTAGCTCCCTAGGTATGCATCAAGGAGTCACTAGATTCTGAAACCCTAGCAAAGGGTGTCAAAAAGTCAAAGAATTATTTCTAACATGTTAAGTTGAATCTGTCCCAATTTCGCTAAATTTTCCTTGTGATACTGGCAAGCATGTTTTGTGTACTCAGGTTGGAATTGGTTATAGTGAAAATTCCTCCTAAATCTCTGGTTTTAAAACAATTCCAATAAATGTCTTCAGTTAGGAACAGTTGCTGGTACTATAGTTTTCATGAGAAAAATAGTTTCAATTTTGTCAACCATTTTGGCTGGACCATACAGTATCTCTGTCTACTTCTAGTAGCAGTGGAAACCACTGACCCCAAACACAGTAGCAGATATGCAATCTCTTGTGTGCAAGAGAAAACCACAATCCCATAGAGGTTTTTGAATGAAGGAAAAGCTTCATAAGCTTTTCTTTCATTCAAAAAATTTTTTGGTCTTTATATGTGTGTGGGAACATGAGAAAAAGAGATAGAGTCAAGTGATTTTTGCTTGCTGCCTTGGTTTCCAAGGGTTCAAAGGATTTATCTATGAATCATTATATGGCTTGGAACCAGGATGCCTTAGGGAATTTGGGTGCCTTCTTTCCTCCTTGAAGAGGAGTCTTCCCAACCTGTGGAATTACATACAACATACCAAGAACCCAAGGGGACATGCAATTCTCCTCTATGATAGCCACCATGCAGTAGAATTCCTTCCCCTTGGAAATGAGCTACATTTCTTTCTATTTTTCTCCCTATCTTTCAGGACCTCAGAGAAGTACATATGGTATTCTCTATCCAATTTTATTTATTTAAACTCATTATATATTAATTTATATTAGGATTTAATATATATTCATTGCAAATTAACAAAATGTGGCACTACGAATAATCTCCCTGAATGGTTTTTTATGGGTTTCATTTTTCCTTGAAGAAAATCTTTTGTTTTCCTTCTTTAAGTTTTGTTCTTTATTGATGCAAGCTCCCTAAACCTGTATCAATGACTCTGATTATTGATGAATGACAGGCTGATCTATAATAAGTGTCCTAATTCATGATTTAATCATGGATGGAGCAACCAACTTAGCATATACAACTGAGACCTGAATAGCTTTAGAAGGGGGAGTTTTAGGTTTAGCATCAGCCAAAAACCTCACGATGTTATCTGAAAGTCACTGAGGTCTCTTGAAACTTCAGATAACTGGTAGATGTGAGAGTCTCTGGCTGAAGTTAGGATTTAAAGAGCAGTTGGGATTGCTATTTTAGTACAATCCTCTCTCCCACACAATATTATCCATACTTGATTTCAACCTTTTACCAAGCAATGTTAAGTCTAAGCAGTTCTGGAGACCATGATAATCATGAAGCTTTCCCAAATTAACAAAGATCGGACACATCCTGGTGATAATACTTGGTTTAGAGTCTGGAAGATAAAATCACTCAGATACAGTTAGAGTTGAATTCTGATAGGATAAATTCAGGAGAAATAAAAAACAACTCAGGTTCAATCCTGACAAGATTGGACCACTCAGTCCTGGAGATTCTTTATCTCATGTCTTTGAGACTGGTTTGCAATCTAGGGATCTTGGACTCTTGTTTGAAGAGCAGATGACAGCTGTGGCCAAGAGGACTTTTGTACAGATCCCTTTTAATTTTTCTCTGCTTTTGTTAAATACATTTCAAAGCAACCATCTATCAAGAAAGCCAAGATTAAATTTTAATTTCTTCCTCCATAAAGCCCAAATATCTTGAATTCTCTTAACAGACAGAAAAAATATGGGATTCCTGTAAGATTGGAATCAAGCCCTTGTTAGGACTTCAAGAGGGAGTGGGAGAATTTGGACCCACAATGATATATGTTCAATATCTCTTTCATTCCAATATACTATTTAACATATGTGCCCAATTGCATACTTTAAAATAGGAACATTAAAACAAACATAATTATATGAAAAGCACAGCTTTAAAATAAATACTATATATGTATTACTTGATGTAAAAATTACAAAGAAAATTATTAATTGATTTAAATGAATCCATCACACGCAATCTCTCTCTCCCCCCTTTCTCTTCTAAATCTTACAGTCATATTCATTTTTACTACATTTATTCTTCCTTATAAACTATTCATCTCTGGATTTATCCTTTTAGCTAGCTGATACAATATAAAATATTCATTTCCAATAAGCAAGCAAGATGAATTATCTGCAGGTATTTAATAGAATCAGGCAATATAAAAAAATCTATAGGTAGATTTTTATCAATTTATTTAATACTAGGTATTCCAATTCTTCTGTTCCCAGTGCATTTACTATATTACTGCAGCATTTTTACTTAGAATAATACTGTTTTGTTCAGATAGTTGTACAGTAGTGGTTAATGTCCTTTCTTTTCCAGTAACTTAGAAGAATTCTGGAAAATAAGGATTAAAAATTTCCTCTCACTTTCTACAATCACAATCACACACACACACACACACACACACACGAAGAGAGAGACAGAGACAGAGACAGAGCACAAGTGGTAGTACCCATGAATTTATATAGGTATACATATCAACACAGGTATACCTATGAGGTAGCAAGGGGTTTACGTTCACATGTCAGCCAAGCAGCAGTATAACCTATTTTGTGGAACAAGATGTCCATTCCTTTTACAAAAGTGGTTACATAGCTCCTTTTTGGTGCAGTTTGGACAGGGCTTTCCTTATCTTTGAAGACTGAAAAGGAGCTTGACAAGGCATAAAGCAAGGGGTTTGGCACATATTTCCAGCAACTATTGGCTACTTTCCAGAATTTTCTGTCTGAGTTATTGCCTCAGTTTGCCTGATGACAATGCTTGCTCTGCAACCAAGGAAACATAGTTACTCCAAGGTTTATTTAGATAATGGATAATAATACACCTGTTTCTGTTCTACTCATATCCATGTTGCTTAGGTATTCTGAGAAATTGTCCTCACTGTCTGAAACTATGGTTGAATATTTGGATTTGATTTCTGCCCCTTGCTAACTTGTCTTGGCATAAGTGATTCATCAGAAGTCTTGCCATATTTTTTTCAATTCTTGGAAGGAAAATAAAAATACTAATATTGTTGGATTCATATTTTATGAACCAAGCTTTCTATGTTGTGTTACCTTGACTTTGAGCAAATGAATCATTTTATAACTTAACATTTTATAGACTAAATACATAACATTTTATAGACTAAATACATTCAAAACATAATGGAGCATAAAAGAAAAATGATTTTAAAAAGTAGAAGCACACATTGACCGTCATGATTCCTAAGAAAAGTCATAGACATTTGCCAAAGTCCCAGAAGATTCTAGTGATTTTGATGCTATCTTCAAGTGTTTTGTGCTACAGATAACAATTGCAAAGAAACTAATAAAATTTCTAAATAAAGTTGGTCTGGAAATAGTCCCCATTAGCATGAATAGCTGTACTGTGATCAGTAGTGGTGGCACTGTCTGTATAGAAGGGACAAACTGCTCTCCAGAGAACCCTAAACAGTTAGTGCCTAATTCCACATTTTCTCTTTGCTCCAGTTTATTATCCTGTACATTTTATCTCCCCAATGCTCATTCCCAATTTCTGTTCTTTTTTCCTGCCTTAGTAGTCAGGAACATTCCTGTCCACACAAACACATTTGTGCTGCAGAGCAAAGCTATACAGAAGAAAACTGAATGGTGTCTGGCCACATGGTTTTCCTAAGAGGTTCGGTAGGGGAAAAACCTGGACTTCTGCTGAGCATTTCTAAAAGACATATGTGGTGTTCTTAATATTTTTAAATCCAACACAACTGCTTTGTGACTGCTATGCAAAGGTAACTGCATACATACATATTTCACCCGTATGATGTTTAATATTATGATGAAAACTATGTAAAGGATGGAAGTTGCATCATGATATCCTACTGAGATTTCAAATGATGAAATCTGAATTTGTGGAGGTTACACCTAAAGCTACCTTCTTCTTCCCTCTGTGTCAGTGTGCTGGAGGATGGCTTCGGCTTTCTGATAAGGTCCCTGTTGGAATTTTGGAATGGCAAGATTCTGAGGTAACTTTCTCCATTATTGAAACCATAACTTTTCTGGTAAAGTACAACAATAAAGTCTTACTTGTTTTCTCTGTGTTATCTTGTTATTTTTGACTGGGTTTTCTCATGTGCCCCATCGGTTTATCCAAGTTGTTTTGCTGAATCTTTGGCTATGAAGATAGATATTCCTCACTATTTCTTATCATGAGTAAAAAGCCCACTACTTTTAACAGTCAGGAACATATTTGTTCTGTTTGAAGGAAAGAATAAAAAGTTTTGCAAGCATTCTAGCATTTTCCTTCACGAGTATGAAGAAATCAGACATTCAAACTGGCAGCTTTTTTGTGTGGCAGCATTCCTTTGGATGCTGAAGCCAAGTCACCCATAAGGTCCCAATTCATACTGTTGTGTTCAGTGCATTTAATCTTCTTATGGCTGATCCTTGCCACAGAGTTATCTCTAGTAGCTTGGCCACATGACTGGCTAATGGTATTAACTCATCATATAAATTAAGTCCATTAGTATGAATGCATGAAGTTCCGTTGGCACAGAACTAGCTAATTGGTCTTAAATACAATGTTTGTCCTGCCCTGGCTATAGGTTACAGCTCAAATATTTTCAAGTTACAATTAAATACCTATCAGGGACCAGATAATGACAAATCAGGGGACTCTTATGATTTTAGGTACCACAGAACAGTATTACTCAATCTCAGCAACTTTAGAAGTTTATTTATTTATTTATTTGTTTGTTTGTTTGTTTGTCTTGTATGCCGCCCACTCCCGGGGGACTCCGGGTGGCTCACAAAAGACAAGGGAAAGGGGGGAACAAGACAAAGACAACATATTAAAAACAAAACCAACATTCACAATTTCCGTGGAGGTAGATGCTTCTCAGCTCCCCCCAGCCTGCTGGAACAGCCAGGACTTGGTGGCTTTGCGGAAGGCCGAGAGGGTAGTAAGGGTACGGATCTCAACAGGGAGCTTGTTCCAGAGGGCCGGAGCTGCAACAGAGAAGGCTCTCCCCCGGGGAGTCACCAGCTGACATTGGCTGGCAGATGGAATCCGGAGGAGACCTGACCTGTGCGATCTAATTGGTCTGAGAGAGGTAATCGGCAGGAGGCGGTCTCTCAGGTACCCAGGTCCGATGCCATGTAGGGCTTTATAGGTAGCGACCAGCACCTTGAAGTGGATTCGGAGACTAATAGGTAGCCAGTGCAGCGGAGGATAGGTGTAACGTGGGTGTACCTTGGTGCACCCACAATCGCTCGCGGAGCTGCATTCTGGCCTAATTGGAGTCTTCAAACACTCTTCAAGGGCAGCCCCATGTAGAGTGCATTACAATAATCCAGTCTTGAGGTCACAAGGGCGTGAGTGACTGTCTGAAGGGCCTCCCGATCCAGGTAGGGTCGCAATTGGTGCACCAAGTGGACCTGGGCAAAGGTCCCCCTGGTCACAGCCGACAGATGGTGTTCTAGAGTCAGCTGTGGGTCCAGGAGGACTCCCAAATTGCGAACCCTCTCTGAGGGGCGTATAATTTCGCCCCCCAGCCTGAAAGATGGAACAGTTAGACAATCTTTGGGAGGGAACATCAGAAGCCACTCGGTCTTGTCTGGATTGAGTGCCAACTTGTTTGCTCCCATCCAGACTCTAACAGCCTCCAGGCACTGGCACATCACTTCTACTGCTTTGCTGAGTTGGCACGGGGCAGACAGATACAACTGCGTATCGTCTGCATATTGGTGATACTTAATCCCGTGCCGGCGTATGATCTCACCCAGCGGCTTCATGTAGATGTTAAATAGGAGGGGGGACAGGACCGAACCCTGCGGCACCCCATACTTGAGGGGCCTTGGGGTAGATCTCTGCCCTCCGACCAACACCGACTGCGACCTGTCCGAGAGGTAGGAGGAGAACCACCGCAAAACGGTGCCTCCCACCCCCACCTCTCGCAACCGTCGCAGAAGGATACCATGGTCGATGGTATCGAAGGCCGCTGAGCGGTCAAGAAGCACAAGGATAGAGGGGTGACCCCTATCTCTGGCCCACCAGAGATCATCGATCAGCACGACCAAAGCAGTTTCCGTGCTGTAACCAGGCCTGAAACCCAACTGAAAAGAGTCTAGATAATCGGCTTCATCCAAGGACCGTCGGAGAAGTGTGGACTTCAAAGAGTGCCATAGACAGCATGGAGGTTGGGGAAATCTAGGAATGAAGTTCAGATGTCTTAAAATTGCTGAGGTTGAAAAATATTTCTCTTGGGAAATTCTGTCTGGAAAACAGGAGAAAAACCTGGGTTGAAAGAAGTACTGCCAAAAGTAGAACAGACCTGGAAAACTGGGTCCAGGGATATGAAAGGTGGTGGGCTAGCATGAAATGAAACTAACCTGCTGATCAAATCTGGTATTAGGAAAATGTTAGAATTTTTTTTCATTAGTTGCATATTTTGTCTATATTCAAGGAAAGCCAGTTGAAAGGTGAAAATACACAATTATAAAAGCTGGTTTCTTTAATATTATAAAGAGCAATTCTTTCCTGTCCTTCTACTTCCCTGCTTCTTACTAACTGCAGATAGCAGTTTGGATGTTTTGGAAGAAGGAAGACAGAAGTTACCTGACATCCCGTCTCTGAGACCAGTTGGCAATATATGCGACACACCACTATCATGATCAAAAATGAAATAGGAATTTGCAGGTACACAGATGAAAGCATAAATCTTTAATAAAAGGTATCAGAATCACACTGCAAATGCTGATACTAAATGTAAAAATAACCCAGATAAATAACTCAGATTAAGATAAGTAAAATGCTTTACTTATCTTAATTTGAAATGTAAATATTTAAGATGCCAGTTTCATATTTATTTTTTCTTTTCATTGTATAATAATCCTGCCATATAAAAGAAGTGATATCTTAGCAGTAGAACTGATTCATAGTTACTGGAGTGCCACGTGCGTTAGTTGCACAACCTGTTGAACAGATTCATAACCTGTTCAGTCTTGTTTAATTATACCAGCTACGGGAATACAGTATGTATGTTTCTGCCTCCGGTAAGTAATTAATGAAGGCTGAAATAATTCATGGTAAATGGAATAGAAGCAAAACAGTAGATACTAAAGTTAAGAATCTACTGCATTCCTAGTATCTAGGCAATATTTCAGCTGCTCAGGAGTTGTTTTCTTTTCAGTAGACATGCTGTTATATTATGAAAGAAACATGCATGATAAATTAGTTGTGCATATCAGATTCATATGCATATTTGAAATTTTATATTGTATTATGCAACAGTAAAAGTACAGGCCGCTCAAACTGGTGTTCTCCAAATGGGTAGATCCTCAGCTCTCATAACTTCTCTCTCCAGGCAGCTGCAGTAATTGGCCATATTGGAGTCAGTGGAGGCATTTTTAAGGAATGGTAAAACAAGTCCAGGGACACAGTGGCTCAGTGGCTAAGATGCTGAGCTTGTCGATCAGAAGGTCAGCAGTTGAGCAGTTAGAATCCCTAGCGCCACATAACGGAATGAGCTCCCATTACTTGTCCCAGCTTCTGCTAACCTAGCAGTTTGAAAGCATGTAAAAATGCAAGTAGAAAAACAGGAACCACCTTTATGGGAAGGTAACAGTGTTCCGTGCACCTTCGGCATTTAGTCATGCCGACCACATGACTACAGAGATGTCTTCGGATAGCGCTGGCTCTTTGACACAGAGATGAGCACCACCCTCTAGAGTCAGGAATGACTATCACATATATGTGAGGGGAACCTTTATCTTTACCTTTTAAAACAAGTCAAGATCATGCCTGCAGAGTCACTGAACTTCTGCCTTTATATATTGAACATTCAGGATAATGGGAAGTGATCCAACTCATCTGGAAGACATTAGGTTGTATCAATGCTATATATAGTTCTAATCATGCTTACGTAGAACTAAGCCTTGCTAAGGCCATGATTATCCCAAAGCAGAAAACTGGATTAATGATTTTAAATGTATATTTTGTGAAATAACACATGAAAATGCTGCTACTTATGAATTATTATGGTGCATTATTTATTTCAAATTTGTTTTCTATCATAAGCAGGGTGAATGGGGCCAGTTGATGGTAGACTGTAAAAGCATTCATTCTTTCTAGTACTGCAACTGGGGAATAATTATAAGAAAGGTGGCAGTAGTCTTTCAGCAACACCTGGAGAAACAGAGATTCCCTACTGTCCTCTGAAATAATTATATTTGATTTTGAAATTAAAATCTAGCCCCAACTCTTATATGAAGAACAGTTACAGAACACACCATGCATGTCATGCATTCATAAAGTAGAAGGTTAACATAAAAATAAAACCGGACAAGAATGTCTCGAGCCTTATCCATTCCACAGGGGATTGAATACCTTATCTACCTGACTAGGTCTAGGCAGGAAATTGGTAAGATTCTATCCTCATAAGGCAATCAAGATATCCTGTTACTAGGGTTAATGTGTACAAGGCATACATGACACGGGAAGAATGTGTATTTAGGAGAATGATCATATCCTGCCTGATAAAGTATAAAAGCCTGTAACAAACTGCCCTTCAGGGTTCAGATTCTGTTTGAGCTATCACTGCTGAACCTTGTGCAATAAACCTTTCCCTTCAGCAAAGAGCTGGTCTGGTCTCATTTTTGCAACATTTCTGGCGACCACGAAGGGACTACCAGGTGATCTTTCTCTCTGGATGACTAAGACCCCATGCCGGCAAAATGATCCGAGCCCCTGGTACCTCAGGCGCCATGAGGCTCTTTGCTTTGGAGCAAAGAGCCTCAGTCCAAGGAACCTTTGTGTGAAAAGGGAAAGGAGAGAATCTGAACAATCCTGGCCAGGATGAGAGGGTAAGGAAAACCTGCTGGCAGGTGAGTATACTATAGTGTTGTGTACCTACTCTGCTTGAGAGTAGAAGAGGGTGCCTGATCACCGCCCTGGACTTGGAGATCATGTTAGGTTTTACAGGAGGTTAAACCACTGCAGTTCCTGTTGAGTGATCGTCAAGTGTCTGGAACAGGGGGTCAGTGGTAGTGTTTTTAGAACATGGGTGGGGGAGGGAGTGTCCCAAGGACACCTCTCCAGTATATGTTGAAGAATTTTAAAAGGGCATATGGTGGAGATTATGGGGACCCCCCAGCAACCCCATCTAAGTTGATGAAGCTTTATGAATCGGAATAGCCCACTTTCGGGGTAGGGTGGCCATCAGCAGGGACCCTAGATCCCCCAAATTATAAGCATAGTTCATCAAGTTGTAACCGACCCAGAGATTAGCATTTGGGATCCCAAAATCGCAGGACATTCAGGGGGAGAGGCAGGACATTGCCCCCCCCCGGCTCCAGGGGACGAGGATTTAGAGGACATGGACTCAGAGGAAGGGGACGATATGAGACAGACAGAAGAGGAATGCTACTGCAGGAGGCAGGAGAGATGATACGATTAGCGGAGATGAATTGGTCTGACTAAAGGAGACAGGACTCAGAGGAGCCATCCCCTGAGCCCTTGGTTAAGATACGGGTGGGGAATACAGAAACAACATTCCTTCTAGATACAGGGGGTAGCTGTTCATTGGTGAATAAGCCAATTGCACCACCAATGGGTAGACAAATTCAAATCCCAGGGGTCTCAGGAAGGGTTTTAGGGAGACCAAATCTTAAGCCCATGATATGTTAACTAGGGAATACTGTTCTGAAACACCATTTCCTATATCTGCCGGAATTATCCCATAAGGGGGGGAATAGGTAATAGGGAATTAATCAAACAATTGCAGGGGTTGAATATGCAGCTAGAGGTCATAAAAAATATGTAGGAGAACAAACACCACCTTTACTTGCTACCAAATGCCATCACTTTAAGCCAGGGGACAGAATATGGGTAAAGCATTGGAAAAATGAACCTCTAAAAGCTAAATGGAAAGGGCCATATACTGTAGTCATGTGTTCTCCCATGGCAGTAAAAACTCTGGAATCCAAATTGTGGATCCATTGGACCAGATTGAAAGGAGCAGCTCAAAGTGACCCAGTCTAGTGGGAAGCACAATCCACTGATAAACCCTTGGTGCTCCGGCTTAAGCACAAATGACTTTGCCTTTCAGTAGCAGTAGAAAAGAAAAAAAAACTGTAGTAGATTTTCTTGTTTGCGCCTGAAAGGACACTCTGCTGAATCTTACCAGCAATAGGTTCCCTGTGCACAGTGTCGAAGATGCTCTCCTGGATCACTCCGTAAGCTGATCCTTTATGTATGGTGGAAGAATGGAACCAAGATTTATATTATTAATTATGGTATTAGAATGTAAACTACAGTTGGGATATGGTGACGGGTATATTGAAAACTTAGGAGAATGGGGTCCTAGCCATAGAATTGCTCACAGTGAACCAATAGGGAGGGTGGACAGTGAAACTAACAAAGTACTTAAGTTAGACCCAGCATATTGGGAAGAGAGATGGGCCCAGCCATGTGATGACCCCAGAGGATTCGATTTGCATGTGTCTATAATGTGCATGGAAATTGGGCCTGGGAACTCAGAAGTGTGTAAACATATAGGAAGGTTATTCAGAGTTGGGATATGTAGTCAGCTTCTGACGTCCTCTGGTCTACCCCAGTGGCCTTGGATTGTGGCCAACCTCCTTCTGTTGTAATCAGGTGAATAATTAGCCCTTTCCAGTTAAAGAGGGGTTGGGCGGGGTTGTGTAAGGTCCAGAAACAACCATCCTTAGTAGCCCCCGCTTGGTATCAAGGCATTCCTGGAAAACGTAGGTGCCGAGAAGCCATAACAACAGAACCACCCAAACAAGGATCTGACAATTGCCAACAATGTATCACCCGTGCAAAACAAGGTCCGGCTACAATAACCACTTTAGTCTATCACACCCAAGCCCCAAGAGATTGTAAACCAACGGGAAAAACTTGCCAGAGAAATGGAACCATATATATGTTATGTACTATAGGGGGTAAGGAAACTTGCTACAAACCTGAAACCCTGGAAAGGCTAAATGTTACATTATATACCAGGTTCGGGCAAATCTATAATGGAAAGATAGAAGGTCTGTATACATATGTAAATAACACCACTGTCCTTAAACAAGGAAAGGAAAGGATAGTATTGGAGATCGATGTTTGCATGGCCATAGATGAACCAGGCAAAACAGGTAGAGTGGGATGTGGGTCCGACTCCTGGAAGGATGCATACAAACACAACCATAAGTATATGTGTAAAACTGACACTACCTGGATTACAGCCAGACATACAACATGGTTACCTTGTGCAGGTTCGCTGCAATGTGCAGGATGGGAGGTATGTGTGGAAAGTTTAACCTCTCTAACTGTTGTTTACAGATTGATGAAACATGGAAAGTTATTAAACAATTAATTATGGAAATGAGACAACTTACCCATAATGCTGATAAGAAATGGAGTGCATTTAATTTCAAAGAGATCTTTAGTAGGTGGTTCCCTAAATTACCCGGTTTGCAATCCATAGTTGCCCTTATAGGTCTAATTGCTGCTGGCTGTGTTATTCTTCCTTGTGTCCTCCTCATTTTTGTGCAAACCATATCTAACAGCCTGTCGTTATTAACAAAAAGGGAAGCAGTAGCCCAGGTAATGGCAATGTGAGAATATGAAAAAGTAACAAGCGTGGGTGATTGTGAAACTCCCCTTGAAAAGTCAGAAGAGTTTCAAAGTGGGGAATAAAGTAGAAGGTTAACATAAAAGTAAAGTTAAGCCGGACAAGAATGCCCCGAGCCTTATCCATTCCACAGGGGATTGAATACCTGACTAGGTCTAGGCAGGAAATTGGTAAGATTGGTAAGATTCTATCCTCATAAGGCAATCAAGATATCCTGTCACTAGGGGTTAATGTGTACAAGGCATACGAGACACGGGAAGAATGTGTATTTAGGAGAATGATCAATATCCTGTCTTATTAAAAAACCTGTAACAAGCTGCCCTTCGGGGTTCAGATTCTGCTTGAGCTAACGCTGCTGAACCTTGCGCAATAAACCTTTCCCTTCGACAAAGAGCTAGTCTGGTCTCATTTCTGCAACATTACAGTTTTCCAATTGTTTTGGAAAACGTATTAGAAAGACCAATGATATTTTAAAAATGGGTTTGTTTTGTTGGTTAAATTACAGGTTTGTATGAGCCTGTGTAAGCATATTGCCTGTTGTCCTAAGCCTTATGTAACCTCTGAAGAAGTGAATTAAGTGCACATACAAAATGAAATTCCCTGTAAAACCCAAGCAAAGCTTTAGATAGGGAGGGTAGGATTTTGCAATATCAGTTTCCGTCTGAGCTGAAACATCTATTTGTCAGTCCTGTTTATGAAACCAACCCAATCAGCTGTTCAGCCACTCTCATCTCCACCCCACGCATCCTTTTACAAAATATCCAATCCTTGCCAAGAGATGAGCTGTATGCATGTAATCTTGGCAATAGGTGTACACTCAGAAGCTGCAAAAATGTTTCTACAGTGTCAGGCCTTTATGCCAATTCAGATTGTACTGAACACTGCTCAGAGCTGGCCTGTTTATCATCACTGGAAATGTCAGAAGTTACTGTACTTCTTTAGGCCAAGGCATTGTCTTCCAGAAGACTGAAAGTCAGCCTGTCTGATATGGTAGACAGAACCATTAAAAATATCAATAGGTAAATAATACATATTAAATAAACAGGAGATTTGATTTACACTTACAGAGTCTACATCTCTAATCTATTCCCCAGATTTTGAACCTCAGATTGTACTACCACTGTCACATGAATCTGAGCAATAGAGCAATGACTCACTGTAGAGTTTGCTACCCTGGGAGAAATAGTGTTTCTGGGAGTTAGAATAATGAAGAAACAATCTCTGAGAGAGGGACAGCCACTTAAAGTGTTAATGAATGAAATCTTTTCTCATAGTGTTTTTTCTTGAGGTATTTTTTTAAAATTATTTTTCTGGGATTTTATGTAATAAAATGCATTATGAGATATAGAATGGCTCTTAATTACTTTACTCTTTGAGGTTGTAGGAAACGCCTTGCATCAACACATAATTTCTTTTTTAATCTTTTGCCAAAGACTGTTGCACCTGGTTAATTTTTGCTATTAGCACTGTTTAAAGATATTGTAGATATTAAAATATTCCATTTATTTATGTTTTGAGAGAAACAATGAAACAATCTCTTTTGTGTTGCTTATACTTTAGATATACCCTATTCAAATTATTTCTATTACTTTAATTATTTCTAGAGAACGCGGTACCTCTGATTAATTTTATGTACTTTTCCCTCCCTGTACAGATCTAACAATTGTGGAATTGATTTTGTACACAATTGATCAATAGGTAATCAAAACAATTCAATCAGCTTCTAATGAAATCATTATCTTTGTTTGCTGAATAATTTGCTGATTTTACATTGCTATTGCCTCTATTCTACATTTTCTTTTTTGTTTTATGGCTTATGCTGGCCTGTAGCTATAATAATGAGATGAGATTATAAGAAGGCAGCATAGGCTATAGAATTCTTGAAGGTAACATTTATTTCGGCATGAATTACTTTGTATAGCCAGAACCCACAACCATAAATACTTGGCTTTCTTTATCCTTACTTGTGCCTCAATTGCATTTTGAACTCAAACCACTTTTGGACATAGAACTGAATTGTTAGTGTTTGTTTTACAGACTGGATTTGGCAGTTCTTTAGACTTAGTAATTGTATGGCACTGAGTGCCTTTAATCTTACTATTTTTTTCATTCTCCCATTTTCTGCATTTCTGCTGGACAAACCAGTTTGTCTCCAGCTACACTCAGCCTTGTCCATATCTTATTAAGTTCCAAGTAGACTCAGCTGGTGCTTATTATTGTTTGTTAATGGCTCTCTGGGTTTTTTCTTCAAGAGAACCAACTACAGTCACTCAACTTTACACATTGATTTCTCCACTCAGAAGTGGTGGACTCAGATATTATGGACTAGCAAAAGGGTGCTACAGAGTCTTTAAATCTAGAAGAGATCAGTATTGCTTCCCACTCTCTTCTCTTACCCAACCTCTCCAGCAAAACAGGAACTCTAGGTTCCACCTTATCATTCCTTACATGTCCTTTCCACATAAGCAGCAGAGATCTAAAATGAATAGTTTTAAACTTTTTAATAACCCGAATGGGAAAGAAGCTTATACCATCAAAGATCATCATCTTACTACGAAACTACACTGGTATGACTTGGCTGCCACGAGACCTGAAAAGTAGTGATGGGGGAAGATCTGCCTATGTAACCCACCCTTATCTTACGCTAAATAACAAGGTTGTTCCACAGGATTGTTATAGTACTCATTTAAGAAAATACAATGAAAACTATTTGATCTGTGATGTAAATATTGCCTGGATGCACAAATATCATCACATATACAGACTATTAGCAATGTTGGTTGCTACTTGGGGTTTGTTTAGTTTGTGAACAGAAAAAAAGTTGGTCTTCCTTTCCATCTTTTCTGTCAGATGGTGACTGATATGACAGTGTGTTCTCTCCTCCCTCTCTCTCCCTCTCCTTCTCTCTCTTCCGTCCACCCTCTTTCTCCTCTCAGTTCCTGCTAGGATCCCTTCTTTGATTGTTTTAAAAAAACCACATTTAATTAAAACCATTTAAGTGAGAAGCTGTCATACTGCAGCACAAAACACCAGTCTTTAGCACTATCTTTATCATAAGATTGCTCTTGAGCATTCTTACAAATACCTGGACCCCAATGTTTCTGCTTGGCAGAATCCCCATGACTATTTTTTTGAGGAAAATCTCATGATAAGCTTACAACATTATAAACACATCTATCAGCAAAATAGATTGAGAATATAGAACCCTTTGATTACATGTTCAGCGTTACATCAATTAACTCTTTTTCCATAGGCACTTTGTTTAGAAGAGATTTCTGACATTTTCATATTTAACTCAATAGATTCTCACTGAGTACATTGCAAAGTCATAATGAAATCCTAGATGTTTCATAAATGAATAAGGAGTTACAAAAGCAATCTTTATTGAAATCAGAGCTCTTCTCCCCTTTATTCTTTCTCCAATATGAAAAGAGTATTATATCTCACCCCAGTTTTCTATTCTGACAGTAATAAATATGACACATTTTATTAATAAATGACTTTTTGCCCTCTGGTTAAGTATTTCAGACAGTAATATATATACACGTGTGTGTGTGTGTGTGTGTGTGTGTGTGTGTGTGTGTGTGTGTGTGTGTGAAGTTCCCTAGAAGAACAAGGCTGGAGGCGTCTGAGGTAAGCTAAACACAACCAACTTTATTAACAGGCATTCGCAAGCATGTACAAGTAGACCGGCACCCCCTCCCTGTCTGACAGCTATTTATACAGAGCTGTCAGACAGGGAGACCAATAGCCGCGCATTTGATAGCCCGGCAACTGCAGGTCGCGCCTGATTGGTTCCGGCGCACCTGGCTGTTGCCGAGCTGTCATTTGTAAGTCCGAGGACTTAACATCTCTTCCCCCCCAGCAAGGGCGCCGAGTGGCCATCAAGAGTGGCGCAAGCGTACTCTTGCAGGTAGGCGGGCGGATGGTGGACATGGCCAGAATGCCTCAGTTGAAGAGGTGGCGCTGGAGAGGTAAGACGTCTCCGTGGGAGCTCCTCCCTGGAGGGAGTGGAGCTCCGGGTGACGTCACTGCGGCCTAGGCCAGGAGGCAGAACCCTTGGAAAAGGTAGGCTGGGCAGAGGGGGCGCGGCTTGGGCAGGTGGATAAGTTTGAACAGGCCGGTAGGCAGCCAGGGGGTTGGGGAGGCCTGACAACGGAAGGCCTAACTGGGCAGAAGGAGGGAATGCGATGGCGGATTGAATTGCAGCGGAGAGGTGCTGAGTCCCAGCATCCGGGCAGGGGTGGCCTGACTCAGGGAAGGCCAGCAATGGTACGGCGTGCGGAAACAGTGGCGGATCCAGGGCTTGCTGCAAGACGTCAGCGGCCGGCCTCCGTGTGTCGGTTTGACTGGAGGCCTCTGAAGGGTGGCGGCACCTCAGTTGATCCAGGTGGCGCCGCCACTCGCAGCCATCAGGTAGGTGGACCCTGTAGGAAACGGGGCAGGTTACATCGGTGACTGTGGCAGGCACCCACCGGGAGTCCCCTGAGTAGTTACGGGCCCAAACCAGATCCCCCACAGCAAAGGAAAGGGAGGGGTGCCCCAGGTTGCCAGGCTGAATTCCTGAATAGAGGGGGTGTAGTCTATCCAGAGTGGTCCATAGATGCCGACCCATCAACAGCTCTGTGGGGCTTTGCCGCATAAGGGGGCAAGGAGTGGAGTGCTGGGCCATTAGGTAAGCATCCACCCTTGCTTGCCAGTCACAATGGTCCAAATGGCCCAAAGCCTCCTTGGCCGATCAGACCGCCCTCTCCGCCTGGCCATTGCTGACCGGATGGTAAGGGCGACTGGCGTGTGGCAGATCCCTTGGGCGGCCAGGAAAGCCTGGAAGACAGAAGAAGAGAATTGCGGGCTGTTGTCGGACACCACGATGTCCGGCAACCCGTGAGTGGCGAACAAGCGCCGCAAAGTCCGCACCGTACTCTCCGCAGTGGTGGAGCGCATAAGCACCAACTCCACCCAGCGAGAGTAGGCATCCAAGCGACCAGGAAAACCTGGCTGTGCCAGGGAGCCCATGGAGCAAGCGCTCCATGAGGCTCTGGAAGATCCCCAGGGCAACAAAAATGCCGAATTGAATGCGGCGACAAAGGAAAGCCCCACGGTGGGTGACGATGGTCTGGGCAGCTGCTGCATTGTTGTCCACCAGGAGCTGCTAGTAGGCCTGCGCCATATCCAGTTTGGCAAAAGTGCAGCCCTGCCCCAAGGAATGGAGCAGGTGCTGCATGACAGGGACTGGATAGGGGTTTGCCTGGAGGCCAAGGTCAACTTGTAGTTGGCGCATATCCTGATGGACCCATCGGCCTTCACGGGGACCACTATGGGGGTCTCCCAGTGGGAATGGTCGATGGGTTCCAGGATCCCCTGCACCAACAACTTATCAAGTTCGGCATCAACCGTAGGCCTCAAGACAAAAGGCACCCTGCAGGCCTTCAGCCAGACGGGGGCACCCTGGGGGTCTAGGTTGAGGGAAATAGGGGTCCCCTTATACCTCCTCAGCTTTAAAGACATCAGCATAGTCCGCCAGGACGGCCACGATGTCCGGGGGCGTGTCCGCCACAGAATTCACCCCAGAATGGGATAAGCCCAGGGGGTGAACCAATCTAGGCCCAAGAGAGCCGGCAGAGGCTTCTGCACCACCAAAACCTGTAGGAAACAGCATTTGCCCCCGTATTGCACCCGCACCCAATAGCAGCCCAGGGTAGGAATATGAGTCCCCTGGTAGTCTGAGCACGGTGTCCGGGGGAGACAGCTGCGCTGTGGGAACTCTCGGGCACAGGCGGGAGAAAGTGGCCCACAACAGGAGAGACCGGGAGGAGCCCGAGTCCACCTCCATGAGGCAGGGGGACCCCTCGATGGAGACGGTGACGGTAATTTTCTTCGTACCAGCCGTGGCTTGGCTGACCGACACTGCAGGGGTGGCAGGAAAGTCTTCTCCCAGGGTTTAGCAGTCAGCTTGGCGGGTCTGCTGGCGACGGGGTGGTTGGTTCCTGGGTGGTGCAGGCGGACCATAGACCGGTAGAGACAGGCCGGCTTGAGCTGGAGGTGGCAGGGTGGCCCAGCAGACTTGGGCCAGGTGCCCTTTCTTGCCGCAACGGCGGCACATCGAAGCCTTGAAGGGGCAGGACTCCCGGGCATGATTGCCACTGCAGCCGAGGCAGGCGGCAGCCACCGCAGTGGTTCAGGCTTGTGGAGGCTGTTGCCGCCGGGGAACAGCTCAGAGGCGGTCGACCTGGTCTTCATAGATCGGATCTGGCAAGGAGGCCAGCTTGTCTATCAGGCAGGTCGATTGCGGGGAAGGCAGCAGAGGCAGAGATGGTGATACAGGCAAGGAAGGCAGGTAGCTGGCCATCTCCACCATTGACAGCTCTGAGAGTTCCGCAGCCCTAGCCTCGTTGACAGCCTGAGTGAAGGTAATGTCTGCCCTGGAGAGGAGGCGCCGCTTGAGGTGGATGTCCTTCACCCTGCAGACAAATTGTTCAACCAGGTTGTCCTCCAGATCGGGGAATTCGCATTGAATGGCGCCGACCCGTAGCGACTGGAGGAACTGGCTGATCGATTTGGATGCTTTTTGGACACCAGCGGAAAGCGTACCGGTGTGTGATCTTAGAGGGAGTTGGGGCATAGTGATTCTTTAGCCCCTCCATGAGCTCGTCCCAGCTTAGTTCGTAGACGGGCCGCGGGGCCGCAAAGGAGCGGGCCGTCCTGAACATTTCGGGGCCGCACTTCCGAGCCTGTGAATACCCCTGCCGGTTATTAGCGATAAGGAAGCATTCAAAACGCTCCAGGAAGGCGGCCCATGACTCGCCAGCCGTCCCGAATGGAGCGAACGTAGGCATTGCAGCCATAGTTAGATGCCGTTTAAACAGTAGCGAGACGCGGCGAGAATTGTCTGGCAGTGCGGAGCGCCTAACAACTATGCTTGTTTGCCTCTGTAGGTTGTATCTCAGAGCCTGAGATCCCACCAGCTCGTTGCCAGTGTTAAGTTCCCTAGAAGAACGAGGCTGGAGGAGTCTGAAGTAAGTTAAATACAACCAACTTTATTAACAGGCATTCGCAAGCATGTATAAGTAGACCGGCACCCCCTCCCTGTCTGACAGCTATTTATACGGAGCTGTCAGACAGGGAGACCAATAGCCGCGCATTTGACAGCCCGGCAACTGCAGGTCACGCCTGATTGGTTCCGGCACGCCTGGCTGCTGCCGAGCTGTCATTTGTAAGTCCGAGGACTTAACTATATATATATATATATATATATATATATATATATATATATATATATATATATATATATATATATATATATATATATATGTGTGTGTGTGTGTCTGTGTGTGTGTGTGTGTCTGTGTGTCTGTGTGTGTGTGTGTGTGTGTATGTATGTGTGTGTGTATATATATATATATATATATATATATATATATATATATATATATATATATGTTCGTAGATTTTCCTGGCTGTAGGTGTGCTGGTCATATTCGGGTCTTTTCATGTGTAAGATTGAGATTGTCTTGGCAACGTTTCGGTGAGATCTCACTTGCCATCTTCAGGCTGGTGTTTTCGGCTTAAAGCGCGGTCGGAGCTGCTGTCTTTCTACAACATGAATAAACGTGATGATACCTCCCGCCTACCAGACATCTGGAAACTAGCCCTAGTCAACAAACAAACAAGCCCTACCCAGGCCGTTACAATATGAAACAATGGACACGCAGCCAGCACCAATCAGCACCAATCTACTAATCATGATACAACCACACGACCAATCATTCCACTTACTGAAACAAAGCCAGCACTCCACCCCACCCTCTAAGATTTATAGAAAGACGGCAGATATAGATAGATAGATAGATCTATATATCTATATATCTGTATCTGCATCTGTATCTGTCTGTATCTCTCTCTCTCTCTCTCTCTCTCTCTCTCTCTCTCTCTATATATATATATATATATATATATATATATATATATATATATATATATATATATATATATATATATATATAGAGAGAGAGAGAGAGAGAGAGAGAGAGAGAGAGACAGACAGAGACAGAGACAGAGACAGAGAGAGAGACAGACAGACAGACAGACAGAGACAGAGAGAGAGACAGAGGGAGACAGAGAGAGACAGAGAGAGACAGAGAGTGTGTTGGGTTCCCTAAGAATAGATTTTTTTAAATCACAATTTGGAAAATCAGAAATTGTTTTATTCAATGTGAACAATCCAATCATTGGTTATCATGCTAATTAGTCAATGGTCTAAATATCAACATGAGGCTGATAGTCCAAGTTTATAATATTATCTTGGAGTCTTAGTGGGCAACCAGTTATATATGAGCCAGCAGTGGCAGCAAAAAAGCTAATGCAATCCTAAATTGCATTAACAGAGGGATACAATCAAGATCAAGTGAGGTACTATGAAGCCTTAGTAAAACCACACCTATAATACTGTATCCAGTTTTGGTCACCACACTATAAAAAAGATGTTGAGACTCTACAAAAAGTGCAGAGAAGAACAGCCAGAATGATTAGGGGACTGGAAACTAAAACATATGAATGGTTATAGGACCTGGACATGGCTTTCTAGTGAAGAGAATTAATTGTGTAATGGATAAGATTACCTTGTTGACAGTGTGGTTCAGCAAGACTCGGACTGAAGCCATATTCATTGCTTTTAGGAGTTTGCCCTGGACACTCTCCTGGCATAATCATTGTTTTGCAGCCATAAAAGAAGTGCAGGGGGAATATTCCAACAAGTTATTGTACTGAAACTCCTGAAAATGTTTGGCTAAAACTTGGTATATTACATATACAGTATTTCTGGCCAGAAGTTTTTAGATATTTCTATTAGGAAAATATAAAAACACCCACCAATTTTGCTATATGCAATCTGATTGGGCTAACTGTATCAAGGAATAATACACATATATGCAACATATGGCAAATAGTTATGAAATACACCACTGTGTATGTAATATGGAAATGTAACATGGCATGGTACCAGGGGTGGCTTCTGGCCAGCACTATTGCAAGTATTGATGCATGCTGTGTGCGCGCATGCACTTGATGCATGCACATGCACAATACAATTAAAATTGATCTGTGCATGCGCAGAACTGAAAAACAAGATGGCGGCACAGACAGCGCTGACCGGGGAACCGGTTCAGGGGCATGGCAGGCCTGGGTTGCTGCCAGTTCCAGCGACCCAGGCCACCAAACCACTACTGGTTCGGCCGAACCGGTCCAAACTGGTAGGAACCCACTATTGCATGGAACTCCGATGGAATGATAGCATATTGAAGCATTGCGACAATTACAGTGACAGATTCCCTTCTGGTTCCATTAGTATCTCATTGTAGTTTTTAGTTTTCAGTTATCTATAATTTGTCTGGTTATTAAATGCAGGAAGTTCTGAATATCCAGCATCGTAGATGAGATACCAAGGGGAGAAAGTTTCAGGTAATGTTTGTTTTGTGTTTTCTCAGACAAGTAGTACAGACAAGCTAATTATTTCTTATAGCCTTTAGTTCATGCAGTTATTGGTTTTGTTACATTATATTGTTGTTTTATCCCTATGAGCTGCCAAAATCTAAGATAAAATAGGACAGTGTGCAGTCACACATAAGCTCATGAAAGGGTTTTATTTTTGTGCTTTAAAGCAAAGAAAAATGATTGAGAAAATGTAAATTAGATCCAGTTGCTAAACTCTTTTACTTCTTATGTTATAATGTGGCTAAAACTTTGGTAAAAGCTGTAGTTTAAATTAATGGATTTATTCTAAATATGTTTGGAGTTTTAAGAAACAATCGATTGAATTTGCTATAACCTGAAGTTGATCTTGTGAACCAATACGAAAAAATAATGAAGACTGAAATAACTCCAGTTTTCTTTTTGTATCCAAGGATAACCTCCTTACTTTGAAAAAAAATTGTCTGTAGCATAGATTTAGAGGATAATAACATTCAAATTTATGCAATAATAGAAAAGAAATAATAAAAATTGGAATCTCTTACATTTTCACTAGCAGACAATCATTGTTAATAATAATTACTACTCCTTTCTTCTCCTATCTTCTCCTCCCTCCCCCTTCCCCTCCCCTCCCCTCTCCATTAAAGATAGTTTTGTTACATAACCAAACTAACAGAGTGAACAGAGAAAAAAGTACAAGGCAATATTGTAATTTTTGTTGGTGGAATTTGCTTAAGTGTCCTTTTATTGCATTACTTCAGGTTCAATAAAGACAGTTGGCTGGCAAGTGTCATTTCTCATTACTTCATTCAATGCTTTTACTTTCTTACTAAAAAAAATGCACTAAGATGACCCTGTCACAAAAGTGAATCTTTTAAAAACATGACAGCATGGATAGTTTGATGCTGTTCTTAGTAAGAATGCTATCACATTATTTTAGTATCTGTAAGCAGTTTTTTTTAGCTCAGTTTTAGGATGTTGAATAAAATAGGCTTACATTTAAGAAAATATAAAGTAGTTAGACAAATGACTCTGTCTTATGCTGTTTGCTGTTACAATTCAAATAATGATAAAAACATGACTATCTCATAAAAATTTCTTTTGATTATTAAGTTGTTGTAATGTTCTGATTCTTCATTTAGGAATATGAAGTTGAATCAAATCTTATAGTCAGCTACAACATCCTTATTAAAAATGTCTGGAACAATGTGGATTTTACCAAAATGGCCAGTATTATGCCACGCTGAAAAGTAGGAATATATATGTGTGTGTGTGTGTATGTATGTATGTATGTATGTATGTATGTATGTATGTATGTATGTGTGTATATATATATATATATATATATATATATATATATATATATATATATATATATATATATATATATACACACACACACAAATTATATTGCAGCCAGACCCTCCAGTCTGAGAGAATTTGTTATACAGATTCTTACTTCACAAATTAAATAGATCTAACTTCTCCTTTTGTCTCAATTCATATCCATCTGTTGAAAATGCCAGACCATATGCAATATTCCCCATACACTGCATAGAGCTTAAACTTAAAGGAGTATACTGTTCTAATAACCTTCCTTTGTAACTTATAATTTTTAATGTAGACCAGATGTACAATAATTTGACTTATATTTCACTGCTGCCATCCTCTTCCTGAATTCCCTCCATGTTGTGTTCAGCACTTGCATCATGATTTGAGACACAGTATTCAGTCTAACAAAGAAAACCCCAATGTATGTTGAAAAAAATCTAGTTGATTTCAATTGTCCTGTGACTGTAAAAATAAGCATTTGATTGTGGTAATTTGGCTAATGAAAAACATTGATTCAAGTTTTTATTGCCACACAAATACTCTTGAACCATTTTCACAAACAACCATATTGATACATTAAGTTTTCAATTATTAAATGTAAATAAAGGCCTTTTATTGTCATAACATTAGTTGTGAAGAATTCATCATGTAGTTACTGTACACCCTAAGAACATATACACAGAGACATATTTACTACATTGCTTTATAATGAAACTTGTTGGGTAGCAGATTTTATTTTTTGTGGATTTTTCAATTTTTTTTAATTCTCTTGATAGATGATAGAGTATAAACATAAGACTTGCCTTAATCTAAAATCATAGATATAAATATGATATAAATTTCTCTCAACTAAGAATGACGCTTAAACCCATCTCTTTGGTTCTGTTATGTCACCATTACACAGAGGCCAGGGCTTTTTGTAGTTTGCACGTCATCCTCCCAAGTAGATCAGATAGGAAACATGACAAGATGAGCTAATTCTACTTTATTGTAAAGCTACATTAAGTGAATCTTGCAAATTTGAAAGTACAAATCTCCCTCTGTCTCTTTTTTCACTTAAGGAGGATACTTTCTAAGTTAATTTTTTTGCCTGTTATTCAGCTGTGGGCTCTGCATCCCCACCATTTATCTGATCATTCCCTAGGCAGCATCTCTTCTTCTCTCCAGTTATTTCCACATACCATTACATTATTTGAATATTATCATGTGCTCCCCATCCATAAAACAGCCATTAATACAAAGATGTCATGTTTGATACTGTGCTGTACTATACTGTACATCATGATAAAATTCTGTAGCCACAATGGGAATCACAAACCTCTCATGAAGAGTAAACCAATTTTGATGCAATTACTGGATGATTTGAATAATATTTGTGGCTGATAGGATCACTTCTTTTGCACATTTTGTTTTCCCTTTGGCAAAAGAATTATTTCTAGACTGCTGCCATTTTAAAAAGTTGTTTTTAATGCCTTGGGATAAATAATTTTTAAGCATTTGTTAGTATGAAAAATTCCCTTTGAGGAATCCAGAAAATTGCCTTCTATTCAGGCAAGTTATTGATTTATCCATCCCAGTGTGGTCAAAAAAATTGGCACACCTCTTCAAGATTTTAAGTATCTGTTTTTAGTTTTTTCTTGAAGATATTTGGGTGATATTGAAAACATCTGCATGCCCAGAAAATGTTCTTATTCAAAGCTAAAATCCTTTGGGAGACGAAGTTGCAGATGTCATTGCTGCCTTCACTTTATTATGTACATAAATTTGACACAGAGAGAAAACACTGTAGGTTATTCCTGTGTGTATATGACAACGTTGCCCTGACAAAAGTGATGTTGACTAGTAAGTGAAAGTAGAAGAGGCATAAAGACTGTGGCACTTATACTTGGTGCTATTTTATTTACTTATTTTTCATATTTATATGGCCATCCATCTCACAAGAAGTTACTTTGGGCATCAAACAACAATAGATGCTTCTTCTATTATATTTCAGGTTTCTTCTATCATGGTAAGTGATGAGATTATGGTTAATTTATGTCAGCGTAGCATGCTTATAATATCTGCAATTTTATATGGATTGGGAATTTCCTTGCATGTCCTTAGGATACGATGCTAGCATTGGATGGGATGCTAAACTGAGTTTCTCTTCTCCCTTCACCATTACTATACATTTCAATTTCCAGTTTCTTAAAACATGAATAAAGTTGTCTGAAAGACCAACATTTATTTCTTTTATAGTCTTCTGTTTTGGAAACTTTACTAAGTTTTCCTTTCTTTAACTATCATATGACTAGAGTGAATTACGGTACTCAAAAGAAACCACAAAGGCTGTAACTTGAAGGTGCATCTTACCTAAACAAGCATCCTGATTCAAAAAAGCATCATAATATCAGAATGGTAAATTTCAGTTTGCACATTGCTTAAAACATAAAAAACCCATAGTGCTAACTAAAGCAGTGCTAATGATTTTGTTTACTTCCCTTAGTGAGATATAAATGAAAAGATATATCAAAAAGATTTTTTTCCATTCTGAATAGAGAGGGAGACAAAAAAGTATCTCAATCACTTGATCAAAAAATGTAGGCTGCCATGTTTTTTGTGGCCTAATTCTTATGTTGACAACATAAATATTTATTTATTACCCAATAAATGGTTTTCTTAAGAAGCTAAGATCTATCTATCTATCTATCTATCTATCTATCTATCTATCTATCTATCTATCTATCTATCTATCATCTATCCATGCATCCATGCATCCATCCATGCATCCATCCATGCATGCATGCATCCATCCATCCATCCATCCATCCATCCATCCATCCATCCATCCATCCATCCATCTATCTATCTATCTATCTATCTATCTATCTATCTATCTATCTATCTATCTATCTATCTATCTATCAAGTATATACTGTATATACAAGTATTATGGGCTCAATTTGCAAAAGAAAGCTCAAGACCGTATAGGTTGGAAACATGCAAAACAGGCCTCCATCCTGCCGTGGATAGACAATGGCTAAAAGTGATGATGATGATGATGATGATGATGATGATATACATATACACATACATACACACACCCACATCATAGTGAGTGTATGAAAGTATATATAGACATATATGCATGCATATGTATAGAAATCACACCTTTTTAATTTTCTGAATTTTTTCATTTCTTTGTTTTCTGATGTTCTCTTCATATAGGGTCTATTTATATAAATAAGAGGATTCTAACTGAACCAATACCAATATTTCATTATAACATAAATGAGCAGGCATCAAAGTAATGTAATATGCAACTGAACCAGTTTGAAAAAATAATTGTGTTAAACCAATTTTGTTAAACCAATTAAAGGAATAACTAGAGCCATTTGCATAACTACATTATTAAACAATCAGGGTTAATTGACTTTTTCCCTTCACAATGAAGTCCTCAATATATTGAATCAATGGCACATTGTGCCCTGTTCAAATAAGTTTCTAATGGCCTTGCTAGATCTTGGTTGGTGAAAGACTGCAAAAGCATTTCAAGAGCTCTGAAGCTACACTTAATCCATAGTTGGGCAAAGTCTTGACATGGATAAGATTTTAAAATCCTGCTAAGAGCAGGACATAAAATTTTCCAAGAAGTTATAAAAAAACCCAGAACAATATCTAGCATCTGCAGTTTGCCTTCATAGCAATATGTGAGAATGATTTACAGGAAGCCAGGATTTCTCAATTTGGCAACTTTAAGACATTTGGACTTTAACTCCCAGAATTCCCCAGCTAGCAGTAAAGTTAAATTTGTTAGGATTTTAGGATACATTGCATATTGGAAATATTAGTTATAAATTGTCTTAAAATTGCTAAGGTTGAGGAATAAAGCAGGAAATCTTTGACTGCCATTATTGCAGTCCAAAGATGGTACTGCCAATTACTGAATCTATGGGTCAGTTTTGCTTCACATTGGCACAGTAGGACACACATGAAGCTTTGAGAACACGTAATAGCACAAGGATAAAAATCAAATTCTACATTGGAAAGAGTAGAATATTCTTTCATATAACTGAAATTGTCAACATAAGCAATTTTCATTTTAGAAAACCTAATTTAAAAAATTATTACTTTAACAAATGCCTCATAAATAGAGGAAAATATTTGTAGCTCAGGGGTTGAAATTAGGGCTCCTTGGTGCTCTCTGACCTTGGTTGTTTTCTTGCAGATGTTTCATTACCCAATATTGGTAATGTCGTCATTGCTGGTAAGGAGCAATGTTTGCTGTCATCTTATATTCTAGTGATTTGCCCTGTCAGTGTTAGTGGGGGTGGTCTTGGTAGTTCTTTGATTGGCCTGTTTATTGTTGGCTTGTTTGACCATTCCTTGATTGAGGTATTGTTTACTTCTTGATTGTTAGTGTGATGTTAATCTTGGTGTTAATCTCTGTTTATCTGGGTTGTGTCTCTTTGTTCCCTTTTTGGCTTGTTGAATGTCTCTTTTGAATGATATGTAGATGCTGCTTATGCCTATATACCTATTGATGGCCAATTTGTCAGAGTGCTGGGCTTCCACTAATTCTCTAGCATTCTTGGACTTGGCTTGGTCTGGGATGGTCACAGTTTCCCATCTGAAACTATGATTAAGCCTGTTCATGTTTTAGGAAATTAAGGAGTCATCATGTTCTTCTGACTGCAAGTTGATCTTCACTGATGCACTCTGCTAGTCTTCTGCTTGTTTGTCCTACAAAGTGGCTGTTACAGTCCTTACATTGTATGTTGTAGATCAAAGCTGGCTGAAGAACTCTGGGAGTTGAAGTCCACAAGTCTTAAAGCTGCCAAGGTTGGAGACCACTGCTGTAGATGACTCTTTTTATTATTTTATTCTGGGACTGCTAAACCAGTAGATCCAGCAGCACTGAGGATGTTACCTAGTTTGGAAAATGAAATGTCTGGAAGAAAATAACAAGCTCAAAGACACCAAAGGCCCATTGTCTCATGAATAGTTTTACTATTAAAGTGATTTGTGAAAGGAAAAATCTGGATGGAAGAGGGTTCCCCCCCACCTTCCCCCAATGTATTTAATTGGTTAAATCTTGATTAGGATGGTTCTTTATGACAATTTACAATATATTTGAAGTAACAATATATACTGTAGAAGGTAATATGGATCTTTTCAAATCTTACTGCTTTGCATTAGCTTCTTGGGGATGTTCTCTATTTGGCACACTCCACAAGAATCAAAAGGGAAGCTAAGTTGCTGAAATTCTTCATTGTTTCTTTTCTCTGCCATTTGGTTAAATAAATCTAAATATTTATAATCTACCACACAGATATATTTAGGATGGCCAAGTGCCAGAAAGGACAGGTCTTCTGCCCCTTTAATAGTTATGTAGAAAATAGAACCTTAACAGATGTAGCATGTCATGCATGTTGTACTTTCAGAAACTCCTTCTTCTGTGCAACTATTAATGGAACAGAAGCCTAATTTTTTGTATTTAAATACTCCAAGCAGAGTGAAGTAATGAGGATTTATGGGCATGATAATGGAATCAGTAATTCACTCTTAATTTTAAAATATTGATCATTTTTCAGTGCTATGCATATTTATTCAGAAATGCACAAATATAAACATCAGTAGAATTTGATCTCAGAAACATATATTCAAGATTATAGCTTTGGGAATGTATTTTAGGATACATTGCATACTAGAAATATTAGTTGGAAATGATTTGTTTTACTAATCCATCACATCTGTGTTTCAGATTAATGCACTACAATAATATACAACTTGCATGGATATTGAAAGTCTGGCACCTTGTATATTTTTGTCAGACTGAGTGATTGATCTTTTTCTGCCATACACTGTGGGCTACTTGTTATTTTCTGTGTTTTCTTCTCTCTCTCTCTCACTCTCTCTCTCACTCTCCCTCCCTCCCTCCCTCCCTCCCTCTCTCTGTCTCTCTCTCTCTCTCTCTTAATATCATAATATGATGCTCACTATGTGGAACCTAGAGGTGACATCTAGAGGTAACTCTAGAATATAATTCAGATTGTACCTGTGGATTATGTCAGGGTAGAAAATATATAATAAACATGTAATCCTGAAAATATACAGAACCAGCCATAGCCTAAGCATCCATTACATTTTTCAGATTAAAAAAAAAACTTGTATATTTCTTGATTAAAGAGTCACATTGACATTAGTCAGGAAAAAAAATACAGCACACAACTGCTATGAATGCTTGCAAATGAAGGGTGTTCTAGAGAAGACCTAAACCTAGAATTTTGTAAGATAGACAATAATTGGCATCTTAACAGCTCAATAATAAATATACTTAGTGTAACCCAATTACTATGCATGAGGAAAACAATAATAAAAAGAAGATAATAATACAATCACTTTCAGTTTATTTACTGTTTTTGATGTCAAATAAAATGCATTTTTTAAAGCAATCTGAATTAATATTCATTTGGGGCTACCCATCTGAGTCCTATGATGAAGAATCAACCAATGTATACAAGATGAGAGTAGAGCAAAGGCTAAGATTTTGCTATACGCTGCTCTGCTATTGTAAATAGAATATAAAATCCTAAGCCAAGGATAATAATTATATTTATACAATAACTACATTACATTGGCTCAATGAAGTCTGTCGTTTTATTATTGTTATGATACTAGTGGTAGAAGATTCCAGTTTTTAAAAAGTGTGAAAAGCCATTATATCTCAAACAAGTTATAATTCATGAATGTTTTAGATTATACATCATATTTTTGTAAGTGGTTTTTTGTTGTTTTTTGCTGTTACTGCTGTTACCTTGTAGATTATAGACAAAACATCAAGAATAATATACTACAGCAATTAGAAACTCCAATCTACACCACGTAACTGTTCTGAGGACAGATTTCAAAGCTAGCAAAAGTTTAAAATGACAACATTTAAAAACACACGGGAATAATTTAACTTTTAATTCAGAATAGCAGGTTTGTGTAGTGATTAAGACACCAGGCTAGAAACCAGGAGACTAAATTATAGTTGTGCATTAGGCAGGAAAGTCAGTTAGATAACTTTGGACCAGTCACTCTCTCTCAGTCTAAAACAGTGTTTCTCAACCTTGGCAACTTGAAGATGTCCGGACTTCAACTCCCAGAATTCCCCAGCCAGCATTCGCTGTCCGGACATCTTCAAGTTGCCAAGGTTGAGAAACACTGGTCTAAAACATTAGGCAGCAATGATAAGCCAGTCATCAATTCCTGCCACAACTAAAGGATCAATACTCAGTTGAACTGGAAAAGCAGACCCTGAACCTGCAGGAAAACACCAGGAAGGGGAAAAAACTAGTATACATTGTAAGCGGGATTTTTATGTTAAGATGGTTTTGACTAATTAACAAGTTATCCAAATATTTATGAAATGGTAACAATTCCAATGTTTTCCCTGTTGCAAATTGAGACATGGGACTTTTTCAGACTTTCAAGGATACCTTTAGCCATACTTTCAACTTACAGTTTTTTTTTTAAAAAAATGACATATCTCATGCATTACTAGAGGAGCATTATTTAGAACCACTGAAACCACTTGTGACAATTTTTAGTTATAGTTTGGTTGTATTTCCAGGATTAAAGTCAACTAGATATAATTGCATGTCATTAAACAAGAAATTTAAATTTGTTATCAGGAAAAATTGCACTTTGAAATGATTTTTATTCAAAAATAAAGAGGGCGAGAAGGAAGGAAGAAAGGAAGGAAGGAAATGAAGCGCAATGTTTTGTTCTTGTTTTCTTGTTTTCTTCTTTCCTGTATTTTTCTTTCTTTTCCTTTTGTTTTATTAAAGTAATATATTCCTCAACTTAAACTGTTTAGTGACTATTCAAATTTACAATGGTGCTGAAGAAAAGTATCTTATGACCATTTTTCACATGGCCATTGCAGCATCCCCATGGTCACATGATCAAAATTCAGATACTTGGCAACATATTTATGACTGTTGCAGTGTCCTGGGATCATGTGATCACCTTTTGTAAAATCATAGGTCCATAAAGTAACAAATTATCCAAATTTGTAAGAGAAACTGGATATACGGTGCTTGGGCATGCCTGTGGGAAAAGAATGCTCCAAAATATTCAAGTTCATTACATCTCAAGAGATTTGGCAATGTTGCATAATTTTAGTCACTGTTTTTATAGTAGTGGGGATGGGGGTGGGGATTCTGGAATCTGACAGAATCAACTGGGAATGTCCAGATTAATGCCACATTGCTGAAGCCTGTACTCATTTAGAATTAAGTCCCACCAAAATCAGTTTACTAAGCAAATAGAGAAAGGATAAGCTAAAAGATAATTCTTGGAATACAGTCAATGTAATGAAAGTCAAAACTCTTCTGAAAAAAGTAATGCAATGCTAAATGTCACATTAATGTCTTCATTGTGTTAAATAGGAAAGAAATACAGGGTCTGAGCAACAGTATTTCAGAACTGCAGTGTTTGGAAAAGGTGAATACTTTAAATTATGTTGAATGCCAAGTGCATGGTATCATATTTCCCTTGCTCTCCTTTTGATACATGGGTAGTTCCAATTAGCTGTTTAATCCATTCATCGGCATTTTGGCTTTCAGAAAATAAAGCTGTCTATTGGTCTTTGGAGATCTGTACCAAATACAAGAGAGTGGGCTTGAGCCATTGAAGTTTTTGCAATAAATTCAGAGCATTTTAAATGTTACAGGAATACCTAGGGGATAAATATATATATATATTAGGACTATGGCGACTGTTCCAAGAAAGAGTATATTCATAATGAGAAACTCCTCTGTATTTTCATATGTCTTATTTTGTTTACACATTTGCAGTTCTGTTTTGGTACTGGGGCATAAATTACCTCCTTAAAATAAATTACATTATGGATACTTTATAACAGGGGTGTCAAACCTGTGTCGTCAGGTCGTCGCCACATGATGTATCGGGACTTTTTCCCCCTTCACTAAACTGAACATGGGTGTGGCTAGTGCGTGGTGCATCTGGCTTGCAGGCTGGAGTTTGACAGACCTGCCTTATAAGAACATTTAAATCAAACCAAATCACACTCTTAATTTTAGTAAGCACTGTTGAAATTTTGTGGTGCAATCAGGACTGTTGGTCAAAGATTAGTTAGTCCTTGTTTTTTCAAGTGAAAGCCATTTGATTAAACTAAGAGTAACTTGCTCAACTCTATAAAGACAATTTAGAATAATATAGGAATCTCAGTTGCCCCTTTAAAAACAAGACACATTTATGAGCTTTCACTTTTCAACAAACACTCCCATGGTAGCTTACAAAAGAAAACAATGTATCAATTACTAACAAATTAATAAAAGTGATAATAAAATAAGTTTCCTGTTTCAGGGTAATAAAAGCTATGAACCACTGTACTTCCATAAACTCTTAGGAGATAAATAAAGAAAATAAGTGAGTTCTTGAGTTTGATTCCTGAAAATTTCACATCCATGTTCCATGAAATTTTCTTAACCAGTCTATAGAAGTGGTTTTCCATCACCTTCCCACCCCACAAATTCTCAGTTATAGACTAATGTTATAATATTGTCCTGAGATATTCCATGCAGTCCCAATCCTGCTTAATTTACAGAAAATAAATATCTTTATAATTTTCTTAAGGCTGGACTAAACTTTGTTGAGACCATTGCAGAACTGATTATTGCCAAATAATTGGCAATTCTTATCAATATAAGCAGGCAAAAAGACAACTGCAGATTTTAAAGATTGGGAGGACAGTTATTCATATACCTTTATATATTTTGTACCCATATCTGAGAGCATGAAGTAGAACTGCTTTGCTGCTATATAGGAATTTTGGAGAAGCTTCAGTGTGAATCAAATTTAAAAAAAAGTTTGCCAGTATTTTAAATATTCTTTAACTAATAGCATTGTCTTCTGCTATTTGTTATCAATGGCCTATGCATTTGTAAATATTTAACATTTAAGAATCTTGCTTTTGGAATATATTGCTTATACATTCAACCCTTTGCTTTTAGCTTTCTGCAAGAAGCAAAGTATCCAGGGAAAGTGGCAGGCTGGTGTGACCTGCATGTGTGTACCTGATTATTAAGAAGCAATTCAGTGTTCCGAGCTTGCTGTTGAGTCACCAGCAAAGAGACATTGAATTCTAACAGCACTTGCATTACTTGTGTGGGAGGCTTAAATTCCGAAGTTCACAATTAAAATAAAAAGCCACAACAATCATGTAGGTTTGCTTTCAGTTTCTCAGCATGCGTGGCTCTACTTTATTCAAACGTGTATCTGGAATTTTATGCAAATTAAAGTGGTTAAATTAGATTGGGATTTGAAAATATAAAGCCTAGCTGCAAGATTTACAGAATGTGGTGTTGGTGGTAGTGGGGTGGGTTAGAATGTAGATTTTGACATGCAGTAGAATTGAGTGTGGAAATTGTTTGTGATGTTTTTCTGGACTTCAAAGCTCCATAAACACAGCTGCACACATTCTTAGCAAAGAGTACCTTCATCATCCTTCTTCTTTATTCTCGTAAAACAAACATTTAAGGCTCTTTTAATTTTCTCTTTGACAGCTTGTGCTTTCTGTTAATGCCTGTCAATGAAATAATGAAGACAGCATCCCATTTTTTGTTGTTTGTTTGATGTATGCATGTATATATGAGTGTGAAAAGGAAATGCTGTTTGTCATTCAGCTATGCTACGAACATTTCAATTAACGTCTCCAATAATAATACAAGATCTCCATGTAACTTAGCTCATTATGGCCTGGGTGTAAATTGTGACCCAAAAATATATGCGTTCTTCAGATGCTTGAAAAAATATGATATTTCTATATGAAGAAAGGGAATGGGAACATCAAGATACTCCCAGCTTTCTCTGTGCCATTACCAGGATAGGAAGTAATTGACTTGCCTCTTTCTAAATATGGTGGTTGAGGAAAGGGACAGATTATACATGTACTTTTTTGCTTCTGCAGGTATTACAGAAGGCTATATAGAATAAAATAGAATAGAATAGAATTCTTTATTGGCCAAGTGTGATTGGACACACAAGGAATTTATCTTTGGTGCATATGCTCTCAATGTACATAAAAAGACAAGATACATTCATCAAGAATCATAAGGTACAACACAATGATAATCGTAGGCAGGGGTGGGTTCCTACTGGTTCTAACCAGTTCGGTAGAAGAGGTATATCAAATCTACCGTAACGGTTAGAAGAGGTTCCACTGGTGGACCCGGAAGTTAGTTCTGGAATGCCTGCCTCGGCCCTGTCGCTCGCTCGCCCTGCCCATTCCATCACAGCTCTCTCGCTCTACCACCGGTCCGCACTAAACTAGCCCAGCCCGCCGCTCACTGATTGGTTGGAGTCCAGCCAATCAGTGAGTGGGCTGGAGTCAACCTGCCTGCCTCTAACACCCATTTAAAAGCGTGACGGCAAACATTCCTCTTTTGAAAAGAGTCTTCCTCTTTTGAAAAGAGTCTTTCTTGTTCCTGAGCAGCTGTCACATCGGGCTTGCTGATTAGGTCCTCCCTTCGCTTTGCTTTGCCTTCCAGCAGCTTGCTGCTTCCCTCAGGTAAGCAACGAAGCATGAGGGGGGTGGCAGCAGTGGGAGGCTAGCGTACGCCAGCTCATTGCTTTCGCGCGGGAAGGCATTCAGATCTTCCCTCATGAAAGCCGCGGGCTGGCATATGCCACATGGCTGACATATGCCATGTGGCCGAAAGGGGTGTGGCAGTGGTAGCGGGAAGGTAGTGTATGCCAGCTTGCGGCTTTCATGACAGAAGACCTTCAGGCCTTCCCTCGCAAAAGCCGCGAGCTGGCATACGCTGCGTGGCCGAAAGGGGGTTTTCTGTTACACCCCCCCATCCTCAGCCTCGCCTAGCTGGCTAAGCCTGCCAGGTGGCAGGCCTAGCTGACACGGTTGTCCCTTGTCCCTTCAGTCCAGCTTACCTGCTGCCTCATCACCTGTCTGCTCCCTGCTGCATCCATTGCATCTGAGAGCTGCTGATTCTGCCTGCTGGTAAGTGACCCCTTTTTCTTTTCTTTTATGTGTTTAATGTTTTTTTAAAGAATATTTTATTTATTGTGTATAGAATTTTTTAAAATCATTTTATTTAAAAGTATTGAGTATAGAATTTTTAAAAATGGTTTACTTTAACTTATTGTTGATAGAATATTTTTTTAAATTGTGTTAGACTATTTAAAAAAAGATTATATCAATAAATTAAAATAAACCATTAAAAAAATTCTATAATCAATACTTTTAAATGTATTGTGTATAGATTTTTTTAATTGTTTTATTTAAAAGTATTGAGTATAGAATTTTTTTAAATGGTTTATTTTAATTTATTGCGTGTAGAATACTTTTAACTGGTTTTATTTTAATTTATTCTGTGTGGAATACTTTTAACTGGTTTTATTTTAAATTATTGTGTGTGGAATCCTTTAAAATGGTTTTATTTTAAATTAAATGTTAAATTAAATGTTCCATGGGCTGAGACAGAGGCAGCATTGTTTGAATTTGGTGAAATTTTTAATTACGAAATTAATTTGAACGACTACAGAGATTTTTTTGAAAATGTGCTCAAAAATCCAAACAAGTACAAAATTCCTGACGGTATCAGAAAAGCTAGAGATATTATCAGGACAATTGCTCTTACTTCACAGAGGCGGAAAGGGGGTTCTCAAAAATGAACCTCATATGTTCAGAGCAAAGAACCCACCTAATTGTTCCAAACGTAAGTAATCTGATGGTGATAAGTGTTCTTGGCATGCCTGTTGAGAGATGGGACCCAATTCCTGCAGTGAAAAAGTGGCTCAGAGCGCACCACCACATGACTGATGATCCACGAGTAAAGACCAAGAAAGCTGCAACTGAGGAGTCTGGAAGCCTAAGAACAATATGGAAATATCAGCAACCAGAAGACCAATAACACAAGTAAGTACTTGAGTGTATCTCTTTCATTGTGTTATTCTTATGTAAGGTGTAATTGCATGCTATTAAAGTCTTCCTTTCTGTGTCTCTTCTTTGTGCAGGCCATTCATTGGAGCATATGTGGTTTAGTGATGTAGAAGACTGGCAAGGCCAGTCATCCTTCCTCTGTAAGTAGCTGTCTTTATTGCTGGGTGTGCTGGGTTCATCCTTAATATAGTAAGTTCAAACAATTAAAGTCTTCCTTTCTGTGTTTCTCCTTTGTGCAGGTTATTGGAGCAAGGTGGTAAGGTGGTTTGCAGAAGACTGGCAAGGCCAGTCATCCTTCCTCTGTAAGTAGCTGTCTCTATTGCTTTGTGTGCTGGGTTCATCCTTAATATAGTAAGTGCATGCAATTACAATCTTCCTTTCTGTTTCTCTTCTTTGTGCAGGTTATTGGAGCAAGGTGTTGAGGTGGTGATGCAGAAGATGCAGAAAAGGACAGTAATCTTCCTTTACTATTATTTTGTGTGCTGGTTTTATCCTAATGCAGTGCATGTAATGGAAGAGTTCATTTCTGTGTCTCTTTTTTATGCAGGCCATTCATTGGAATCAGTAATACTGAAGACTGGCAAGGACAGTCATCTTCCTTCTGTAAGTAGCTCTTTTATTGTTTTGTGTACTTATTTTAATCTTATTGTAGTTCATCCATTGGGGCAAAGAATTCAGTGACATCATCTTGGCCACTCCCACCTGGTCACATGACTGCCAAGCCACTCCCACCCGGTCACATGGCTGGCAAGCCACTCCCACCCAGACACATGGCCGGAAAGCTACTCCCACCTGGTCACATGGCCAGCAAGCCACTCCTACAAAGCATGCCACACCTACAAAAGAGGTTCCAAAAATTTTTGAAACCCACCACCGGTCATAGGATAGAAATAAGCAATCAGAAAACCATCAATATCAATATAAATCATAAAGATACAAGCAACAAAGTTACAGTCCTGCAGTCATAAGTGGGAGGAGATGGGTGATAGGAACAATGAGAAGATTAATAGTAATAGTAAGGCAGCCTTAGTGAATAGTTTAACAGTGGTGAAGGAATTATTTGTTTAGCAGAGTGATGATTTTGTCTAGTTGTCTTGGTCTGCAGTGCTCTATAGCGTCGTTTTGAGGATTGCGTTAAAATAATTTATGTCCAGGATGCACAGGATCTGTAAATATTTGTAAATATTTTCACGGCCCTATTTTTAATTCGTGCAGTGTACAGGTCCTCCATGGAATGCAGTTGGATATATATTTACTTATAAGAAAAATACATTGTGTCTGGCAAACCATATCAAATTCAAGGAAAGATGACTGGGAACTACTATTTGTGAGGTTGTACTGGGAATACTGATATTAGAATTTTTCTCCCATTCCATTAAATGTAGTTAACTACATCTGCATTGAAATTATGCATTTCAAAGAGAATAACTTCTGGTGACCTTTTTTTTATTTTAAAAAAGAACAACCTGTAGATCATTAGGCCAATGATATGCATAAAAATCTCAGATCTTTCCATTTCCTAAGTTCAACTTAAGTTTAAAGTTGTCACATTATTCAGTTATTTTCCAGAATACTGTATAACTTTAATTAAAAACTTTTAAAGCTTCTAAAGTAAATTGATATTTTTTTCTGCTTGGAATACTTTTCTAGGGAAGCCCCATATAAAGCATGTTGTAGTATTCCAATTGGGAGTTGACTAAGGCATGAGTGACTGTGAACAGGGCCTCCCAGTCCAGAAATTGGAACTGTAGATAACATAAAACTGCACAAACCCCTCTGGCCATAGCTACCATCTGCTCTTCAAGCAAGAATTGTGCATAGGATCTTTGGGGGACAGTGAAACTTCCATTCATAAAAAGAGGTGGAAACATCCCAGAACCAGGAAGTCCTAAAACCCAAACTTTGTTGGTATTACAAGGGTTGAACTAAAGCCTGTTGTTCAGATCCCCACAGACTCCTGACACTGAGAGAGGACTACTATGGCATCACTCAAATAGCCTGAGGTGGAGATAAATAACAGTGTAATCTGCATATTGATTATTCCTTATTCCGAACTGACAGACGAACTCACCCAGGGGTGAGCTGTTGGGGGTGCACAGGGGAGAACATCTAGTTAAGATTCTATGTAGTTCAGAGAACCCTCAAATCCCACTCCTGGCTGGCTCTGCCCACCCCTTCCCTCTCAGGAGTCCCCACACGGCCCATTGTGGATGCAGGTAAGGGCAGGGGAGGGTGAAAAATGGACCTACCAGAAGTTCGAGAAAGCCAGAAACAGGTTCGTTTCTGGCCTCCAGAAGGCCCCTAGAGTCTGGGGAGGCCATTTTCACCCTCCTGGAGTCTCGAGGAAAGCCTCTGGAGCACGGGGAGGGCAAAAGCACCCCTCCACACCTACCATGGCCACGCCCACCCAGCAACCGGGCAAGGAACTACTTGCTAAAATTTTTGAAGCCCACCCCTGAACTCACCCAGTGGCTTTGCATAATGTTAAAAGGTGACGTAAGGTCACAGAATCCTGCAGTATCCCACACACTTAAGGACTGCAGACTAGACTTCTCCTTCTCTGTCAACACATATAGTAGCTAGTCCTTGAATAAGGAAGAGAATCATCATAACACTGTGCTGCCCATCCATAACCCCTGAGTAAATATTGATATTTATTATTATATACTAATAAACAAATAATGACATTTTTGTAAAAAAAATCCTCCACTGAGAAATTGCAGAAATTAGTGTAACAGCAGAGACATCTTTATTGTATCTTAGTTTCCAAAGATACATAAATGGGATTTGAAGCTTTTCTTTTCTATGGTACATTAAAAGCCTACTGCTACCATAGGAACAACAAAAAAAAAGCTACTGATAAATTGTCATCATTGGAGAACATTCTGACTCACTAAATTTTCTTTTAAAAAATGAAATTACTGTAGCACTGATGAAAATACAAAATTATTGTTATTGTTAAAATAAGCTCTGTTTTCTTTTGTATATCTTGCAAAACTTCTGTGATCTTTGGTAAATTTTGTTTCTTTAGAATAGTCATCTATTTTCTCTAGAGGGATGTCACTTCCTTTATACAAAATGGAATGAAATGCTGAAATGCATTTTATGGCCCTTGTCCATTAAAACACTCTCTCCGCTTGTAATTTCAATTTCATTATCTTTTATTTTTCTTCTTGTAATATATATGCTAGCCACTTTCCTGATTTATTGCAAACTGGCTTTACATAATTCATTTTTATTTCCATTTCTCTTACTGTTAACATAGATAATTGTCTTTTTAAAAGCTTAATTTGTTGAGAAATACTCCTGTAGTTTCTTTCATTCTTCTTCCTTTCTCTTTATTTCATCTGGAATAGCTTGTGTTTTCTCTTGACCCTTCTTTTTAAGTTTATTAATAAACTTAAACTAATAAAAAGATCATTTGCACCCCAAACCATCAGTAGCTTTAGTTAAATTAATTGAAAAAAAATTTCTTTTTATAATTCTCCACTGTTGCTTCTTTTGGTAGCAATAATTTGTTTGGTTTCCATCTAAAGGAGTTAGATTTTCTTTTATAACCCAAACTCAGAGGATTATGATCTGAAAAAGTGTTTCGTAATTCTTTAGAAATTGAGTTACCACATTCTTTGAAGTCCAAATAATGACTATTCTTGAAAAGAATCTATGTCTTTCAGAAAAAGTAGGTATACTTTCTTTAATTGCCACTTCAGAACAAGTGCATTCTATTCCTTCAGCTGGTATTTTATATAAATTTCACATTCTTATTTCACAAATTAATAATGCAATTAAGAATCTACATTGCATTTATTATACACTAGCCCTTTTATAATAGTGTAGTGTTTCACAAGGACATTCAGTCTCAGGAAATATTTCATTTTGTTTTGGAGAACTGCTTCACTTACCTTTACAATAAACAATAGATAATTGATATAATCCCGGGCAATTGTCCTCAGCATTGTAAGGAGCATGATATGAAATATAAGTTTATACATCTCCCAGAGCTACAAGAAACATTCACCATCCAAATAAAACAGCAATATTCAAAGAAGACCTATCTAGGAACAGGTTAACTTCTTTCATGGACAAGAGTAAGTTCATTTTATCCTTGTGTATAGTCAGTGAAACCAAACTAAAAAAGGATAAAAGTTGCCTTTCCTATCTTGTCACTAGAGGAACTTTTATAACATCCCATTTAACTTGTACAATAGTTCTTTTGTGCTTAGTCAAGGTACCTGGGCCATATATATAGAAGATACCATGTAAGAACTGACAGCTTGATTGAGAATTACTATCCTATCCAATTTTATTTTAAAGTGTACTTTTGTATGTGTATAAACTGGACTTAAGCCAGTGCGGCTTTGTAGACTTTGTGTGAGTCATTCTGAGAAGTGCTCACTCTCTCACTCTTACCTGCCCTCTTTGCCAGAGATAAGAAAGCATGCATACATCAGGCCATTTTGAGATTCTGGCTTGCTGGTGTGCTGATAATGACCTCTTGTCTTCAATAAGCCATGTGTGATAAGCAAAGTTATTCAGTTCTCTCTGCAGCATTATCAAAAGCTCACAATGTGTGAATTAAGTGCCTTAACCTGGTAGAGCAAGTACTTATAAAAGCTGTATGTGTGTGAGAGAAATTATTTGAAATCTATGACACAAAATAAGACAACAGCTGCTGAATCCTTTTGCAGTGGTTCCTTGTTTTCCTGGCCTTTAGTTTATGTCATTTTTATCAACTAGAAAATAACTATTAAGATCAAGTGAGCAGTGATTTCTCTCCCCCTCCCACAGTAAGGTTCAAACAAATATACTCTAAAGCTTGACCTTTCTAAAATGGGATTATCTATAAATAGCAAAGGTTATTCCCCACAGTCTTCCCAAAGCAGCCACCGGTATGAAGTGGAGATCCTTTCCACTTGTTATTTCAGAAGGGCTCGGAAGAGGCACATGGCACTTCTGGCCATGAATAGCAAAAAAAGAATTTACTAGTGATCAGGCAGAGGTTAAAGAAAAGACACCCAAGCAGCTGCATGTATTACATGTACTGGCACAGAATACCAGCTGCTTCCTGGCCTACAGTTAAAAGCAGAATAAGCACTGAAAGTTTTTTATGGCTGAAATATATCACCTCTAGAACTGATTTATTTTAAAAACTGTCTTGAACAATTTTAAAAATTGGCAAAACTCTATCAGTGCTATTCATCCAAACACTCAGGGTGTTTTAATTTTAGTACGATGATCTGTTTTTCTGGTTGTGCATAATGTAGCACTTGGGTTGGAACAGAATGCAACAACACTTATGGAAGGTACATTTTCAGAAATGGCACCATTAATTTGAGATGAGGTCAATTATTCTCTTTCCTTCCCCTCAATGGAGACAGCAATGTAAACATGTTTTTTTCCATTCCTATGTGCCCTACAAATGTGGAATATTGTCTCAAAGTGTATATAAAATAGGTGTGACCCATAATGCAATGATATGATTATATTCTCCCTCCCACCTTAAGAACTTCATAATATGGCCATTGTATTAATGATCACTCTTACATCCTCAAGACCAGTATAAGTGTTATTATAAACCCAAACAACAAAATGACTGAAGAGTAATGGGAATTATTCCTAACAAATGAAGATTCCTGTTACAAAAAGCTGGTTAGAACAATTTTGTCATTTGGTATTTCAGTCCATCTTATAGGTGTGTTTTCATAATCAAAAATGACTTTTAAGAAATCTGAAAGTATAATTTGCTTGAAAATTGCGGAGTGACTGAGACTTGTGTCATTTTCAGTCCTTATGCACTTGCCACTAAGCACTGGAGTTGTAGCTGCATGCTCTGTAAAATGCTATTCACTCTGATTTGGATCTGCAAAATCATTCTAGATCAACCTACTCTATCAAGCATTTCTGCAAGGCTAAAGAGAAGATAGTTGCTATCCATAGTGGGCAGTTTTCTAACTATACAGTCTTAGCCCAGTGCATTGTCTTTTGTTGAAAATTGTTTCTTTGTACAGCAATGTGGAAGAATAAACAATGCTGGCTTAATAATTTTGATTGTGGATAGATTCTATTTTTTATTTAGCATTAGATTTGAATAGCATTTTAAAAAATATATTCCAATCCAAATATTTAAAAAGAATATAAGCATTTTAATCAACCAGGACATTAATATATATGAATGTGTGCACATGCAAATTCTGTGCAAATTATTATTATGTTCTTATACTATTGTACTATGCATGCATTAATGATTAATAAATGGAATAGACAGAAAAGATAGCAGGATTGTAAAATGTGGACAATAAGGAATACAGGAGGACTTACATTAAATAATGGAAAGGTAATTAAAAAATAGATTGTTGAAATTAGTTGGCAATGGTTCAGGCAGATAACTTCACTTGCATTTCCTCACCTTCTCCCGTCCCCTGCATTTTCTCATTCTTCTCAATTCCTGTTTGTGAGTCTGCTTAGTGAAACTATCTTTTCAAGATGAATGCAATGAATATTACCTCTCCTAAAATTCAATACAGTTAAAGAGTCAATGGCCATGATGGGATATGGGTACAGTTGTAGACATCTGGCCATAGTCTAACTCACAGTATCACAGCTAACTTCTCTGGCACTGTTTCCTTAACACTGGAGTATTATTTTCAAGGATGCCTGCTGTTGACCTCACTCTGTTCCATTTTGGGAGGAGAACAAGGTCAATTATAATGCTGCAATCTCTCTGATATGTAGTGGAGCCAGGCCAGCTCAGAGAGGATGTAAACTTGAGCTCATTGACGAAGAGATCTGTTAGGAATGCCCTGTTGAGTATGCATGGGAACAGCTATCTGGCACTTCCCAAGCTGCAAATTGACACACTATAAAATAGGAAACACTGCCAACAGATCCAGATTCACATAGTTCCCCCCAAATTTTTGAATCCCTCAAACTCAATATTCCCTCAATATTTTTTGTTGGTGTAGTGCTAGTGTAATTCCTCAATTTCCTTCTGTAGTTTTTACAGGAACCTATTTCCATGCTGCCACAGATTTGTCCACATTCACCACACAGGATTAAGCCTATGCAAATGATTGTGTACTTAGCAAGGCACAGAGAGACTGATCTGTCTTGCTCTTTAATTGGTTTTAGGAAAAGACAATACCACATTCTTTTTTTTTGCCCAAGCTATTAACATGTTGCATTTTTATTCTGATATTTGACCTGCCCTTAGGGGAGATGCATTTGGGAGCAATACTCATGCCACATTTTTTAATCCAATTGATCTTCTCCTCTCTTAATAAAAGAGCAATTAGGTAGAAAGTGATAAGAAAGGAGCAAAGTTAAGTACATTTTCCATACTGAGAAATGACAATACAGCAGAAACTGACACAGTCTGATTGCACAGCAATCAAATATTGCACAGATTAGGGTGAATAGCTACACTATTTAAAATACCCAACCCAATACAGGAGTCAATGTTTTGTCATAAAAAATAAGCACCCTAAATATCTCATACTTCATATCTAGATTGATTTACTGAAAATATTTGGAGAGATAAAAATTAAACAACAAAAGCCTAGCCCAGTCTAATCCAAGGCCCTTCTTTGTTTTGGCTCTCTCTATGAGTAAGCAAGTTAACAATAATATGATTGACCTGCAGCCAATAATATGTGCTTAAGTGTAAGAAAAGACTGACCTGTAAAAGTCTACATAGAGCCAAGGTGGCGCAGTGGTTAAATGCAGCACTGCAGGCTACTGCTAGATCAGCAGGTCAGCGGTTCAAATCTCACCGGCTCAGGGTTGACTCAGCCTTCCATCCTTCTGAGGTGGGTAAAATGAGGACCCAGATTGTTGGGGGCAATATGCTGACTCTCTGTAAACCGCTTAGAGAGGCCTGAAAGGCCTATGAAGCGGTATATAAGTCCACTGCTATTGCTATTGCTATTGCTTTTATGCTTTTCCAGAAGTGTGTCTGAATAAACTCCTCTTTCCTACAATTGGTTAAACTATGGCCATTCACAAATGTTTCATGCCACACTTTCTGTTTTATTGTTTCATTGTAAGTAATTGCTTATTCTTTTTAAAGATTTTGGCAGCTATTATGAAATTCCATATGCAAGATTATCATCCATTGATACCTTCCCTTAAAAATTTAGAGTAGGAATAAAATCATGCCAGTTAGATTCAGGGTTATTTGCATTTAGATCCCATTCATAGTTTAAAATTTTTCATTTTGCATAGTTTTAAAATTTTCATTATTCCTCTACCTTTTTTAGGATCTGTAAACCACCCAGTTGCCTTAGTGGGGAGATGGGCAACAAATACAGTTAATAAACAGATAGATAAATAAATAAATAAATAAATAAATAAATAAATAAATAAAATACAATAATAATGAAATCAGTGAGATAGAATTAATGGTTTATATTTGATACTGATATATTGACACATATTTTAGCAGTTTAGTATGTAGATCCATTTCATCATATGTTTTAATACCTATAGATGTAAGAACAATCAAAATATTTCAATAGATTATACCAAGGGGCTCTTTAGTTTTCTAGTCTTATTAATATTTTTCAGATTTTCTGAATATACAAAAATAATAATCTGTTTTTGAATTTATTGTATCGAAAAATAAAGCCAGATATATTGTATATCTTTATATCTATCTTTGAAAATTAAGATTTAGATAAATATTAAAGTTAAAGAATTATCTCAAGCTTTGGATTTCTGCATTTCAGAAAAATGAAGCCATTGTAGAGTCAGTCTTCTTTTAGCTAATCCATAAATGTATGATTTTCATTGTTTGGCTCAAAGAATCTCAGTTCAGTGATCTTGGTCTAACATAAACAGCCTGAGGCTTCAGGGCCACATGGAATTCAATATAGTTTTGGGAATCTTCTAAAAGTTATTAAATTGCCATTTAATGTGACAAACATTAACTATAATTATAATAACACATAGTTGAAATGGAATTCAGTTTTTGTCCTGCCCATTATACTACAGTTGTTGCCTGCCACTCAAAAGTTAAACATAACCCTCAGCCTGGAAGAAACTGCAAGTCTCTAGTGTAAAACCAATTTTAATTTTCACTCTGTATTTTCCACTTAGTATGCAGCCCTTGGGCTAACTTAATTAGGATTTATATTGATTGAAAGTCTGATATCTACATTTCCATGAATGGAAACATATGTCTCAAACATTTTAATAAGATGAGACTTAGGATCTACTATTAACAATTTACCTGTGGAAGACATGTGATTTGTATTTATCTTCACTATCCTCTCCCTACTCTTGGCCAGAATGACAGTATGTAAAAAGATTGTGAATATCCCGTAGCAACCATTTTTGATTTAAAGTTTCCTGGGATTATAGTGCTGGGATCCAACACATCTGGACCAGGCTGATGACTGTATTAGAACATATTTCTTGGTACAAAACAGCTAGATATCAGCCTGACATTTGCATGAATCTAAATAGAATGAAGGCAGCAATGGCAGTAGCAGCTATACAGCAGGGATTACATTAAATCTCCCGGGACACTCCAAGCAGTGCTGCAGTCACCAAGAGATTTTCATGGGTGCAGAGGCAAAAAGTAACCTCTTTAATCCTTTCTCACTGGCTTGCTGCCACCAAAGAAGCTTAATAATTAGAGAGGAATAAAGTCAAAGTGTTTTTAAGGACATATGGTGCAGCAGCTTATTTTCATTAGTCCCTAACAGCACACGCATAGCTGGTTCTTAAGGAGCAAAAGGGGAGGGGATCTGAATGTTGTCTATGCTCACTGCCTCCAAGTTAATAGTTTGTACAGATGTAAAAAAGAAACTTATTTTATCAATATGCAGCCTTGCGCAACCATCTCCTGTTCGTGTATTTGTACCATTTGTCAAGGAAAACTATGGAGCTGAAGGCAATGGAATTGTGCATCAAATATTATTATAATACAGTATTGCTCTGCATTTCTTCTCTATCTCATTTCTGTCAGATCTAACATAAATGTTAGATGATAGAGATTTCCATATCTACTTCACATAAACTGGAGAGATGCATGGCATGATGACAATGACTCACTTTCAGCATTGTTCACTTTGATAAGAGAAAGGAGAAAGAGAAAAGGCATATGGATGTGTTCTTCCTGCTGCAAATACGTGCAACTGCATATTAAATATAAGTGTGGGGGCAGCTGAGTTTTATTAGTTAGGATAACATGACAGCATTATTCTGTTCATTTAATATATTAGTTGGTGCCATTTTGTAATATATGCTGTAGATCCATGGAGTGGATATGTAGTTGCTATGATGTCATTACAAATTAAAATACTTACCCAAGTGTAGAGACATAAAGAATAGTGATGCTGATGAAGTAATAATCATGAGCTATCACATCATGACATATTTGAAAGGATAAACCTATTTGTTTCCCCCCCTAATTTTCTACCATAGAACCTTAAGACAGATCCAAGATAACTACTTCTTTTGTAACTGAGTAGACCAGCTTTTCCCAGTCTAGAGCTTTCTAGATGGGTTGGAATCAGAAGTGAGTTGTCCTGGTTTTACAACTGGCTTGCTGAGCGCACATGCACAGTTCAATGTAAATTGTTCTTTGTGCATGCACAGAACAATTTATAGTGAACTGCGCACATGCATGCACTACTAAACAACATGCTAGCAGCGGCAATGGGGGAACTGGTTTGGGGGCATGGCCAACCTGGGTCGCTGCTGGTTCTGTGACCCAGGCCAAAATACCATTCCTGGTTCAGCCGAACTGGGCCAAACTGGGAGCAACCACCTCTGGTTGGAATAATAACTTATTGCATTCCCAAAATATTAAAAATGAATCAATTCCATTCAGGATCTGATTTCAGAAAAAATTACAAGACTAAAATAGGAAAGAAAACAGAACCATTTCTAGTTCTGAATCTTTAAAGACACTTGAATTATTGAATTATTGAACAAAAGAAGGAAGTCTATGTCAGAAACAGTAGTATGATAATAATTCCATGAATTCAATGCAGATGAATTCTAAAAAATATATGGCATAAGTATGGTTTTCCCTGGATAGAGAAGATTTATACCAAGTAACAAAAAGAACATTGTTCAATCTACTGTACTTTGGCTTGTTAAAAATTAGCATGAAAAATGAGAGTATAAGGACAGGAGCAATCTATGTGCAAATTTTTATGAAGAATATTCTCATTAAATTCTAACATTTTGTGGATCTGAAGAAACTCATCATAATTACTATTTTATGTGGCTGGCAAAATAGTGTGTGCATTAATGAACAGGTATCATCATACTAAAATATTGATATACATTCGAGTGGAGGAGAAAATGCACCTTTAATTTAAAAAAAACATCTAGATTATTTTCAACTCTGCCATATATCACCTTTTTAAAAAAAACAAGGTTTGGCTGAATCAATCTTCAGGTATAGTGCAATATCACAGACAAAAAAATCTGGCAATTGATATCATGATGGGTGAAAAAAGAGAAAAAGATGAGAGCTCTTCCCAAGCAGGGAATAACGTTGAAGTAATAGTTTGGTATAATACTCAAGAAAGATCAAAGCAAGCAAGTTGTGTTCCCACGACACACCATGATTAGCATGGTGTCACACAAACCCAAACATCTTTTTCTAGATAGGAGATAAATCAATTTAATATAAAAGTACTCGGGATTAATTGCTGGGCAAGTCATTATAATCTTGTTATAATATAATCTGAACCCAGAAACCACAATTGACTACAGGTTAATGCCTGCCCTTAAATAAGGAGATGAATTTGTCTACTAAATCCTGCCTGATGCTTTCCCCCCTTTTCTTTTTACTTAGGGCTGAGTACATGTACATGTGTTGGTAAAAAGTCACCAACAATTCCTCTTTCAGATACAAAACAAAACCCTAGAAACTATCAGTTTTAAAAGGGTCTGAGATAAATAGCTAAGATGTCTGGTCTTCTTTTACCTAGAAAAGTTGCAGGTTTTGTCTGTTATTTGTTACAAGATCACTTCAAAATTTTCTCATTTAGAAAAAGCAGCAGATCCAGTCATATTAATAAATGCATTTGTATACCATTAGATCCAAATAGAATTTAGTTAGTTCACATCAGTGTGGACCTTGCTAATCAGTTCAGTCAATGATGAAGTGTCCTTTGCTAACCATAGAGGAAAATCACAAAGCACAACAGATGGAATTCTGTAATAGGACAAATGACTGAGTTGTAGGACCTTGGACAGTTCCTAATTAACAACTTTGTCGGCTAAATTCTGTCTCTCAAATTCTACCTGAGAGTGGAAAACCTTTTTTTAAAAAAGCAGCCAGATGTGAAGCTTTAGTAGATCATTTTCTTTTGGATTTGCTTCTCAGCCTTACCAATTTTAAGATGTCTGGACAGAATTTCCCATCCTGATTGGGGAATCTGACAGCTGAAGTCCACCCATGTTAAAGCTACTGAGGATGAGAAATGCTGCCCTTAGTGGGTTTTTTTTATTCCCATTCTCTATAAATTTATATCCTTCAAATGTGTAAGCCCTTTGTACGAACTCTATCTTCTGCCTGCCTGTTTAGATATATTAGAATTGATATGTGTAGGTCTGTTTACAGGTGGCAACTTCAATGGAGAAAGAGCTGGGGCATTATTTTTTATTTTACTTATGTTTAGCTTAGTTGGCTAAATGAATTTTAAAAATTCTCTTTAAGAAATTTCTCTTTCCTTCATTATTAAAAATTGAATTCTTGTCAGGAATCAAGATCCGGCACTTCTCTCTAGCTTTCTATTTCTGCTCAGCCAATTTCTGGACTGAATGAGTTTTATAATTTCCTTTTGTTTGTTTGAATTATAAGCAGTTTGCTAGTCAGCCAAGCATGGAAAAAAATTCTGCTGCATTTCCTGGTCATCTATAACCTGCACACTCTGATAAAACACAGCTGTTAAATATAACCAATTCAGTATTTTTGCCCCTTTGTAGTTCATATAAGGAAATTGAAAGTAATCTTAACTAGTTAAATGAAATCTTCCTGAATCTATAAACACTGTTTCTAGTCTCTGCAAAGTTTAAAGTGTCCTGTCTGCTGATTATTGGAATCTGTTTATTTTTTTAATCCCAACCACAAATGTGTTGCACATATTCTGAGATAACTTTAAGTTTATATGCTTAATACTTAATGCAAATTGGAGTGCTACAGATTTCTTTTTAAATATGAGAAAAGTTCACTCCCTTAATAAACCCAAGCTCCCATTAATCCTAGCCATAATGACTAATCATCAGGGATGATGAGAATTGTAATCCTGCAATATTGGAATGGCCATGGATTTTTCTATTCCTGCTTTCTATGTCTCCTTCTGTGCCTAAAAATAATGTTCTCTTTACGTAGGCCAGGATTAAAATCTTATGATTAATTGGGTGTACCTTAGGAACATTGATCTTTATTTTCTCATCCCTGCCCTCAAATATAGTAATTAATCAGCATGCCATTCTGTAAGTAAGGCTGATGGTGGGATCTGTATTCAGATTAATGAATTGTACGAATTTTTATGGAGTGATCTGAATCCTATTCCCACCACCACCTCCTCCCTACTCATGTATAAATTAGCTCTGCACTTAACCTGTGGTTGGGAAGAAATATCCTGGTGGCAAGCAAACAATTTTGTGTATGATTATACAGAGCCAAAAAACCTGGAATATTCCAAACCCATTTTCTAATACTGAATGTCCTTGATTACCATTTGCCTTATTTTATTACCCCCCTAAACAAACTAGTTTCTGTAGTTTACACACTGAGCTACAAATGAGTTGTAAAAGGAGCTTATCTAGTTTAGTACAAATCATTGCAAATGATCTGACCTTTGAATCCACAAGTGTTTATTAAAAAGATTTTCCACTAGACAGCACATTGTTATATGTTTGTAATCCAATCAAGCTATCACTGCAAAGTAGTTAGAAACAATGATAAAATACTATGTTCTGCTTACGTCTGTGGTAAGCTAGTCTTGCACATCCTATTAAGTGTGTGTGTATGTGTGCATTCAGCTTCCAGCTAAGATCAATTGATTCCTTTATTAAAACAAGGTGGCCATTCAGAAATGTAAATATGCTAGAGTTAGGTGTCAATTTCTGCATTAGTTTCTGGTCCTGCATTTTATTCCCTTCACCAATTTCATTCTCATATCAAAAAATCCAGTTACAAGTTTTGGGACGTCCTAATATTAACAAATTTTGAGTTTTAGGATTTTTTTATGACTTGAAATATCAGATGAATAAACTTCATCAAAAACTCTGCAGCTTACTAGTGAAGCATCCACACTGAATTTAAGTTCTAACCTTAGAATCTTCAGATAGAACTCAACAAATCTTTGTTCAAAAGTTTAGAGAGCTACTGCCAGTGTGGAAAACATTTTTATTGTATGTATGTCTCTATTTTCAAAAAAGCAATTTAAGAACAATAGAGGATCTTTTTGGCCATTCTAACACTGATCATATAATAATTTGTGTCCAATGAAGAATAAGATTTGGTTGAGCGATATAAGAAGGAGCATTGTTTTAAAACGATGCTATGTAAAAGAAATAATTTTTTTCACTATAGTTACATCTACAGAGTCTCACTTTGGTCACTATTTGTATAGGTATGCAAAGATTGTATGGTAGGTGGAAAAGATGCTGTCTAGTTAACATTCAGACAAGAGAAGCAGGAGCCCCCAATGGATTAACAATTGGAGGAAGAAATTTAGGAAGGATCTGCCTTGTTGTTCAGGCCACTAAAAGTGTCAGTGGGAAGTTTGTACTTTAAGACTTCAAGATTCTATTAATGTAGTCATATAAAAAGCTGAATTAATTCATTAGTCATGTTTTTCTATTTGATTTACCTAGGAGGGCTGACAGCATTATGACAACCAATAAAAATTCAAACTTTAAGCATTTATTGTACCTAAAGCTTGATTCATAATCCTAATTGGGCAGACATTTTGCTATTACAAAAGTAATTTCATAGTAGATAGTGAGGAAGGCACAGAACTGATAAAGCAATTGGCCACTTCTAGATAGTTAGCGTTAGCTATTACATAGTACTACATTATTTTTTCATATCTAAGTATCAAAATAAGGAGTGAGCAAATTTTGCTAGATCACTTAATTAAATTAAATTTATCTCAATGTAGATCAAAATAGTTTGTAAATCTGTCTTAAAATATATTGCCTGAATATATTTATCCATACTGGAATAAGAACAAGAATAGAATAGAATAAGAATGGAATGGAATGGAATAGGATAGGATAGAATATGCATCAGTTTAGATGCATCTTGATTGCATATAATCTGTGAGCTACTTTTTACATCTCTAATTAACCAATCAATTTAAATTTATCACTAGCATTGATCATTGAAATGGTTCCTCATCCATTAAGAACTTTACTCGTTACTTTTCATAACACTCCCCTTTTCTGAGTAATAATAACAGAAAACAGTTGTTTCATAAAGAAGAGGTAGTATTTAAGTTCACACCTATTGTGAAAGCATTGCAAAAGGGCCCAGTGTAAAAATAGTGCTGTTTGAATGTTCTATAATTTTAAAAGGGGTTTAGAGCATCTGTAATCCTGTGATCCTCAGGGAATATGACAGATGTGTTGAGAACTTTGCAGAGCCCTAGAACATACATTGAAGTGGAATGTTGTAATATTTGTCTTTCATTTTCATTTACAGGAAGCTTTTGGACTAAAATATTCAATTGCCATATCAATATTCACCCTTTAGCCTTCAGAATGATAACATATTAATTGAAATTATAATAATGACTTTAAAAGTATTTCATTAAAAATAGATCAGCTTTATTTTCCAAATTAGGATTCTAGTTTCTAATTAAAGTTGCATAGAAATCTTTCTTTTCCTTTCCTTCCCTTCCCTTCCCTTCCCTTTTTCCATGCATATAAAGGAAATCAGTGGGTTTCTAAATCTTTTTGGTACTACTGGCAGGATTATGTGTGAGCACCATTCATAATTAGCACATGGAACATTTTTCAGAAAAAAGCGCATTTTTAATGCAATGAAACAAATTTATTGCTTTGAAACAAGTCACTTGTATAGAACATTAATGCTTTCTCTAAAAGGCAAGTAAACCAAACAATTAAATCAAAGATGTGATACGTCATTATTTTACAACCTTGTAAAATCCTTTAATGATTACTGTTGTAATCAACTAAATCATTGTAAAGATGCATTGTATAACTGATAATATTATTGTTGGATCAAATCCAAAGTTTAGTTTATAATCACATTTTATGAGATCTCAGGAATAAGGCAAATGGTGTTCATACAATCCAAAGGCATCACATACAGGGAATATCTTTAATCAACTATTCCTATTTCACATTTCACTTACACCATTATAAAATTTCCCCATATAAATTAAAAATTATGCACATTTATTTAAACAGAATTTAATTGATTACTATGCATGCTGTATATCTTTGAACTTTAATAAGATTTGTATGCCGCCCACTCCCTTGGGACTTTGGGCGGCTCACAACAAGTAAAAACATTTAAAATATTTGAAAAATACAATGTTAAAAATTAATACAACATCCATTCCATCAGGTGGGGCTGGAAATTAATCAACAGCCCCAGGCCTGCTGGAACAGCCAGGTCTTGGTCGCTTTACGGAAGGCTGGGAGAGTGGTGAGGGTCTGGATCTCTACAGGTAGCTCGTTCCACAAGGCCGGTGCAGCTACAGAGAAGGCCCTCCCTCAGGGAGCCGCCAGCCGGCATTGTCTGGTTGACGGCACCCGGAGGAGGCCCAACCTGTGTGATGTTATTGGTCGTTGGGAGGTGAATGGCAGGAGGCGGTCTCTCAGGTAGCCAGGTCCAATACCATGTAGGGCTTTAAAAGTAACGACTAGCACCTTGAAGTGGGTCCGGAGACCAATGGGAAACCAGTGGAGCTCGCAAGGATAGGTGTAACATGGGTGTATCTAGGTACACCCATTATCGCTCGCGCGGCTCCATTCTGGACCAGCTGTAGTCTTCGGACACTCTTCAGGGCCAGCCCCATGTAGAGTGCATTACAGTAGATAGATAGATAGATAGATAGATAGATAGATAGATAGATAGATAGATAGATAGATAGATAGATACATTTATTTATAGGCCGCCCTTTTCCCTGAGGGGACTCAGGGTGGCTTACAACGTATAGGGAAGGGAGTACACACAATGACATATAAAAACAGTACATAATTAAAAATAGAAGCAACATTCATTCATCATTCGGGAGGGGATGGATTATAATCTTTAACCCCAGGCCCGACGGGATAGCCAGATTTTGAGGGCTGTGCGGAAGGTCTGGAGGGTGGTGAGGGTACGAATCTCCACGGGGAGATCGTTCCAAAGGGTCGGAGCTACTACTGAAAAGGCTCTACTCCGCGTAGTTGCCAGTCGACACTGACTGGCGGATGGAACTCGGAGGAGGCCTAATCTGTGTGATCTAATAGGCCGTAAGGAGGTAATTGGCAGGAGGCGGTCTCTCAAGTACCCAGATCCACTACCATGGAGGGCTTTATGGGTGGTAAGTAGCACCTTGAAGCGCACCCGGAGATCAACAGGTAGCCAGCGCAGCTCACGGTGGATAGGTGTTATGTGTAATCCAGTCTTGAGGTGATGAGGGCGTGAGTGACCATTCGAAGTGCCTCCCCGCATCTTACTGTTTTAACCTTTGTCAAAGTAAGCTTTTTAAAGTGAATGGCTGATTATATTCCTATACAAATCTGATGGACAATAATAATTACTGTAAAGAGCCTTGGTGGCACAGTGGTTAGAGTGCAGAACTGCATGCCACTTGTGCTGACAACTGGCTGCCTGCAATTTGGCAGTTCAAATCCCACCAAGTTCAAGGTTGACTCAGTATTCCATCCTTCTGAGGTGGGTAAAATGAGGATCCAGATTGTTGGGGGCCAATATGCTGACTGTAAAACCACTTAGAGAGGTTGTAAAGCACTATAAAGCAGTATATAAGTCTAAATGCTGTTGCTGCTGTTGACTACCCAAAGTTAGCTTGATTTTATTTAATTTTAATTTTATAATTTTATTTAATTTTATTGCTTACAGTGGAATCAGGATTAATAAACAATGTACTATAGCTGGTGTTTAGGAAATAAAATATTGTTGACAGTGGGGAAATTGTTTAGCTTGCCATGTACCATTCCAGTTGTCAAAGCTAGAAGAGAAGAGTTAAACAATATTTCTGTAATTATATAAAAAAACAAGCCTCACTAATTGTGGAACTCTAGCTGCATCCACAGATATACAGAAAGTTGACATATGCTGGGCAGGAAATAATTTTTCATTATCCATAGTCATATCTGATGGTAAGAGAGGACATGTTTGAATTACAGTATAGAAAGCGCTATCATTTTCTATGGATAACAAGTTTGATTATCATCTATCTGCACCAATAGTTTCTGGTTTTTGTGCTATACATACAGCTCAACTTATTTTTTTCAAAATGTTTACACAGGTATTCTCAGGGTTTTTTTTTTTTTGAGTCCGAGATGTTGGTAATGCAAAGTTCTCATTCTTTTCTGAAAACCTGACTTATTCAAGGCTATTGTACCCTGATACAATTCTTGATTCTTGAACTGCTTCATCCCTGAAAAAATGCATTTCCCAAACCTTGCTGGTTCAAGAAGCTGAGTGTGGTGCTTGTTTTGTTTGCTTTAAAAGATTCAGCCTCCTCTCTATTCCTCTCTCCCCACACATACACACTCACACGCAAGAACAGAACAGAATGTACCAACAAATGCTAGTGTTTTATTGCCAGATCATTTCTAGCCTACTGGTTGGCATGCATCTATATGGAGGATTTAGCAAATATGCAAAACCAGTTTTATTGAAAACAAATGGACTAATAGTGATTGGATATATATGCCATATACTGCATCCCCTCCAGAGTAATGAAGCTTGAAACATGGGGCGGGGGTGGTGGTCATTTACTGTTATCAGGTAGCCATGATAAAAGAAAAAAAGAAAAAAAGAAAAAAAGGGAGTTAAAAAGAATAATCTTGTTATTTTTCACATTTAGATATTTCATGTTTATATACTGTATACAAATAAGTGTACCATATGGGTAGTTAATGGATACATTTGACTCACTAACAATGCTGTGTTAGACAAGCAGTTGAATAATTCTGAATTTGTACTGTCTGCTTGCCTTTATATGGCCTGGAATATGGTAATACATATGTAAGCTGTGAGGGAACAGCCATGATCCCAAAACTCTTTTTTGAAAATGCCAATACTATGGTGTGGCAGGCTTTGATTGAGTCATCATAGTTTACTGGACACTGAAGATTTATTTTAGGATGACTACTGTAGAAAATATTTTCTTGTTCTATAAAATGCATACTACTACTTATTTTTTCTAAAAGCAATTTTTTTGCCATGTCAGGAGATATACACTTATGTATGCAAATAACAAAGAATGAGTTCACAAAACAGATTTTTCTCTATAAACATAGAGAAAAATAAAATAAAATATAGATCCAAGGCTACTTTCAGAGAATATTTTTTTCTCTTGAGAGTAGGGCCAACTCAGTGATAGAATATGATACAAGAACTAAGGAATCGATATCTTCACTGATAAAGGCATTGCACATATTTGATTACAATGTTCCACTAATTGTGATAGTTAGAAGTTCTGCATCACCCTTTTCATGCATAATTAACATGTCACAGCTAGATTTTAATATAGCCTCTCTAAGCCAAGAACATTTTGAAAAAAGTAATACCAAGAATTTTTTTGGAATTATTCCATCAATTGATTCCTATTCCGAATCAGTTTTCTGCTGTCTTGGATTTGGGCATTGAGTGATCTGGGGCTTTTGGCTCACTTTAAGACTTACCTTCCAGATAAGATGTGTGCTTCACTGAATCCTTCAAGAAAGAATTGGGATATAAATGCAATAGATCAGCCATAATATGTACACAGGATATAAATATACCTTTAAATACAAATATTTAAATAAAAATACAAACATTTTTAAATATAAGACTGAAAGAAAAATATATCCCAGTTCCACATGAAGATTTTCCTTTAAATTGGATGGTGTTTCTTGTTATTAAAGGGTTAGAAAATTTGCTCCTGGTAATTTTAGTCAAAGAAATGAAGACGTATACATAAATAGTTTGATGTTTTCAGAGAGTATGAATGGTAAAAGTAGAAATGCTCAGAGATTTTTTTCTTAGTTAACTTTCTCCTCCTTATTGCAGTATTGTTGATGTGATACATAGATAATTAAAACAATTTTAAATGCTTTATTAGTTAATATGCATCAGCTGCGGGTAGAAAGGATGCTATGCTTTGAATAGTACAAAATAAAATATCAGTCTAATAAATCAGTATTAAATTCACTGATCACTCCTATGATATTAGATTTTGATTCAGTACAATTCTGTCCCCAAAGTCCCAGATGTAAATACACATAAAACTTTGAAAAAAGTTCATTCACAAGTCATAATTATGTACATCAAATGCTAAAAAATCAACAGAAGTAACTTCTTTATTAGATGCTTAAATCCATATTTTTAAATGCAATTAGGACTAAGCCAAAACTGCATGTTTTCCCCACTCTTTCTGTTCTCTGGAAAGCTCAGAGCATGACCTTGTTACTACTCTGGTTGGCCAGTGCAAGCAAATCCCCATCCAGGCTTTCTTTTGGTCCTCTGCCTGGATAAGCTGGAGCAGTCTAGATTTTTGGCTTGGGTTGGGGTATGTAAAAATGTAATAGCCAATTCCCACAAACCGTACTGAATCAACTAGATAACACACCTGTTAAAGGGCTATCCACCCATTCTTGAACTGTTATGAAATTCCTGCTCTGTTTGTTGATCCCTATCTTGCATGTGTTCTGACTCATTGCTGAACTGTGCTGTCCTGATTTTGCATGTGCTGTGTGTGATAAGCAAAACAATTAATAGATTCCTCAGGCTTTGCTGCTTTTCCTCCTCTGAAAGTCAGCAGCCAGCAGGACAAACATGCATCAGTCATAGGGCTTCATCCAGAATGGGGAAGAGCAGCTACATTCTTTATCTCTCATCTCCTTCCTGTGCCCATCTTTCTATACCTGTGCTGTCATAATCTGAGCTGAATAAAGTAAAATAAAATAGAATCATGACTGGGGATGAGTCACAAGGAGAACTCCTATTTATAATATTCTCTCCTTCTTCTGCTTATAAAGACAGGAATTGCCAGCTTCCCAAATTCCTCTGTGCAATGTTTGGGAGAGAATGGCAGAGGCTGGCTCTCTTTTTACATTGTTTCACTCTATTAGCCTTGTATTAAAGTGGCACTAGCCATAGAATTAAAGCAGATAACATGACTGCTGTCTGAGCCATCTAATGCTATTGCATAATTCTGCTCAACCATCAGTGCTGCTGTGTCCAGCTCTTTAGGATGACAATAATAGACTGCTGGCCAATGAATGAAGTGGAGGGAGGAAAAGGGGCAATCCAGCTTCAGCCTGAAATAGTCCCCAAATACCACACTGATCCCATCTGCTGCTAATCACTCGCTTTCCCTCCAAATAATGTGTGATGAAATGTTACAGACTATGCAAATCCTGTGGCTGCTTTAACACTGACACAGCTTATAATGACTTGGAGCTTGGAAATCAGATGAAGGCAACATCATGAGGATACAGCAGAAAAATGGATGTTGCCAGAGCCTGTTGGATGCAATGAGCTTTTTCATTGACAAAAATGTGAGAAAGACAGGAAGAATTTGGGTTAAAATCTGAGAAACAAAAACAAAATCAGAGGCTACAAGAAGGGAGAAAAAAAAGGGAAAATATAGATTTTACACTTACATAAAAAGCTTGGCAAAAAGCGTGGATGCATACATTCAAACTTATTTCTAACATTTCAAAGAGGCAAACAGTACTAGATGCTTTTGATGGAATGAATACAGGACCAGGCTTTAGTTGTAAAGAAAATATGTTTTTAGAGGGGAAATGGCTTTGAGGGAGTCAGGATAACACAGTTTTAAAACTTGGCAATGGCTACAACTAGCCATGTATCATATCTTCAGTTAAAACAATAAAATAGCTGTAACTCTTCTTCTAATTTTAGAACTGACTAAATAGGTTGATATGATACATATCCAAGAAACCTAAGCCAGGAGGGAAAACTAAATGAGATTAAATAAGAGCAATTAAAATAACCATTTAAACTGCTGCCCTTGTACATTAGGTGTCTCAAACACAAATGAAAGTGGAGGTCATGTCGCATAAGATGTATTTTGCTCAGTGGGCCACATTCATTCAAATGCAAAATGTAACAAATACTAAATATGACCTACTAATAGATTATAGGTAAAGGCTTCCCTCGCATATGTGTGCTAGTTGTTCCCCACTCTAGGCGGTGGTGCTCATCTCCATTTCAAAGCTGAAGAACCAGCACTGTCTGTAGACATCTCCATGGTCATGTGGCAGGCATGAGTAAATGCTGAAGGCGCACCGAACGCTATTACCTTCCCACCAAAAGTGGTTCCTATTTTTTCTACTTGCATTTTTACATGCTTTTGAACTGCTAGGTTGGCAGCAACTGGGGCAAGTAATAGGAGCTCACTCAGTTATGCAGTACTAGGGATTCGAACTGCCGAACTGCCAACCTTTCTGATCAACAAGCTCAGTGTCTTAGCCACTGAGCCACCATGTCCCCTCAATAGGTCATATTTAGTATTAAATATTAAACAGAACTATGTACCTTAAAACAGTGAAATATTATATAGTACAGTGTTATTTCACAGAGATTCTGAAGAATGGAGCACAAATATTTCTAGAGCTAACTATTTTGCAGGACTGTGACATACATTCTTTGCCACTCAGAAACAAAAACAATTCAAAGTAAAAACAAATCAATGTGTTGAATCTGTGCACACAACCATTTTCTATGCATTTGCTGAGATATAATTCTGCATCAGTGATGAGTACATTACTTGTACAAACACTTTTGTTTTACAATTAATTCAACACCTTTCCCCCAGTTTTCATAAATTGTCCAAATTATTTCAGGTCAGACTGGAATATAATCCAATATCTTCTATCAAAGGCAATGACATAAAAGATGTGCAGTACCAGCCCACCCATCTGAACTGCCATGCACATCATTGGGCCTTATGCCATCAAATTATTCCTGTCTGATCACCTGCTGGGTCAAGGTGTGTTAGCTGAAGTAGTGGAAATTTCTCTTCATCTTATAAATAGTTGAATAGCTTGACTGAGTGAAACGTGAAGCGAACAAATATTCCATCTTCTCCTTGGAGAGCAGATCAGGATTCAGTCTATAATGCTGTCATGTCAACCATGTCAGCACCGCTGTTCATGATGCCACGGCACTATAACTTATTCATGTGAACATAACAAACAAAGGTTTAGCTTAACCAAGCGGTTCCTCTACCTGAAGCTTTCTCCTCAATTAGAAACAAAAGGGCTCATGGGCCATTTAATCTTCGTTAGAAATGAACTGTATCGCCTATAGTGCTGCCATAAATCGCAACTGTAGAAACATGACTGCCAGTCACAGCACAAAGGGCACCAGGTATTAGATTATTTAGCAGCCAAATTAGGGGCAGGGACCAATTTCCTAGGAAAATTGCATTCCCTTATGACCTTGTTTATATACCAGCCTATAAGCAGACATGGAATACGGGGGTTGTTCTTTGATTCTTGCTCTCTGATATTCTCGGAGGGATATACATCAAAGGCTTTAAAAATCACAGGGAAATGGTAAGCAGCTTCTTAGCACTTGGTCCTCCCTCCCGTATAATGGTTTCAGCCCAGCTGAAAAGGAAGAAATTAAATAGTAGAATTTTATAACAGTCTGGAGTACAAGGACATGCTAAATGCAATCTATTGTAACATACTCATTTTTAATTAATGATAGCTGTGGGTGTCAGTCTCTGGAAAAGAATGCCATTAAGCAACCATCCTTGCATATTGGCAAGACATCATCATCTAGTGGTAAAATAGAGGGACTGTGAATGAAATAGTGAAGACTTAATATTTAAGTCTAGCAGATCTGGGCTGCCAAAATCTGAAAGGCCAGATCAGGCCCTAAAACCTCTCTGAAAATGCTACTTCTAACCCTGCAGTTCCCCTATTCATAGCTCAGTCACTGAATAAACTGTTCTTAGCAGAAAAAGAAATTGGTTTATTTCAATTTCTGTAAAGCGATGGCATAAAGGAAGGGAGGAAAGAGGAGAAGGTAAAGTTACGGACATTCAGTTTTAGACTCTTATGATCTTACAAGAGATATGGAAGTAATTTCTTTTGAAATATGTGAAACTAGCACAGTGCATACTCTTAACCTGCTGTTTTACTCTGACCAGGAAGAGAATTATCTGAAAGAGAATCCAGGGAAAGACTGACAGCATTACTGAAAGGGGACCCGGGAGAAAACTAAAATCTTTCTGATAGTATTACTTATGACAACTATCTCTTTTGTCAGAGGGTCTGTCCCATGGTATTAATGACTAGGGGTATGGTTGGGCGTGAATAGTTGACTATTTGCTTTGATACCGTGTGTGTGTGTGTGTGTGTGTGTGTGTGTGTGTGTGTGTGTGTGTGAGAGAGAGAGAGAGAGAGAGAGAGAGAGAGAGAGAGCACACCTTCAAATTAGTTTTTGTTTCCAGGCAATTGCCTGAACTAGTCCTTGCAGTTTTCTTGGCAAGATTTCAGAAGTGGTTTGCTTGCTTCATAGTGCTGAGAGAGAGTGATTGTCCAAGATCAATCAGCTGGCTTCATGCCTAAGGTGGGACTAAAACTCAAGGTCTCTTGATTTCTAGCCTAGGGCGTTAACCTCTATACTGAAATGAGTCTTCTTTGATATTCCTACAAACATTGCAAATGCCTGGAAAGAAAAGAAACTTCATTAGACTGAAACCTTGATAATAGCAATAGCAAAAGCACTTAGACTTATATACTGCTTCATAGTGGTTTATAGCCCTCTCTAAGCAATTTGCGCCTTTGGCATTTAGTCAAGCTGTTCACAGGATCATGGAGACATCTTCGGACAGTGCTGGCTCTTCAGCTTTGAAACGGAGAAGAACACTGTCCCCTGGAGTCGGGAACAACTAGCACATATGTGCAAGGGGAACCTTTACCTTTACCTAAGCAGTTTACAAAACCATCCTATTGTCCCCAATAATCTGGGCCCTCATATAGCAGGATTGGAGGTTTTGGTCAAAAGGATGAAAGTAGTATTGTGCTACCAACTTCTGCCATTTTGCACATGCAATCCTGCTTTAATCTCCCTCCAATTGTCTTCTTTGAGCAGTGGTGGGTTGCAAATCCCGTTCCAACCAGTATGGTTGGAATGGGGTTGGCAGAGTCCTCATGGAAGCACGCAGTACGTTCATGTGTTCAAGCACCTCTGCGATGCTCCGTGATGCTCCGTGATGCTCCGTGATGCTCTGTGATGCTCCGTGATGCTCCAGCTGCTGCGCAGAGCATCGCCCAGGTGCTGTACGCACCATGCACCTGCACGGAAGCACAGAAGCCTTTAAACTCTGGTAAGGAGCTAGAGCGGGCGGGTGGACCCTCCAGAGCATCGTACCGGAATGGTATCCAGTGCTCCGGGCTGTCTCCAGTACACCTGTACTGGGGCATACCGCCTGCAACCCACCACTGTCTTTGAGCCATCTTCAGGCCCTTCTGGATAGTCCCAGTTGCTATCTACATGTTGAAATATATTTTGTACTTTTGAATCATGCCTGAATAGGACCTCAGTCTGCGTACATTGGAGATTTTTTTGGCAATTGCCAGAAAACCTTAACCTTTTCAAAGTCTACTGTGGGACAATTTTAGGTATCCATTCAATAGAAGTGTAGAGAAATTTTGTATAACTATGTCAGTACTACAAGTGGTAGTATTTCTTCTCTAGACTGCCTTCTGGGGTATTTTTTTTTTTTTGTTATCAGAAGTTCAGATGGCTGCTGATATCTCAGCAGGAAGGGATCAGGCTCACTTACAGCTTGGAGTTGGAGTTGGTGTCCCATTTTAAGACTCCATTACTAGGAATCTTTAAGTGAATCCAATACTTTATTATCACAGTCTAAATTAGATTCTAAGGCTACAGTAGTGAACATTCAATTTGTTTGCTGGCTAACAAAAGTACTCATTTTTCCTGAAGCATGACATTGTAGTTTCAGACTTTCATGCCAAATTCCTGTTCCCCAAGACTTAAATTACACAATTAAATAAATTGCTTAGTGGTCACACAACACTGGAATGGAAAGAGCATCATTTGCTGTCAGAATGCAAAAGCATGCATCTGTGAGGAGATAATGTCAGATTTATCTATGAGATAGGAAGATAGTAGCTGCAGTTCTCAAATTAATTGAATAGCATTTAAAAATGCCTCTCAGAATGACTTGGAGTACTTTACATTATAAAAAAATAATATTACATAAAAATAAAAAAGCCAGAAGAAGAATATAATGTACTTAAACAGATTGTTATGGAACTGGCAAAATCTATTATTTCACCTTATGTTAAAAAAACTAGACTTCTTATTTCAAATTTTTGTCAGATTATATTCTGTGTCTGGTGAATCTACTGTTAACTAGAGAGGGATTTGGCTGAAGCGGGGCTGCAGCAGGAAAGCCCTGAAACTTCAGGCATGCAGCTGCAACTTTCTCTACTTAATGAGGAAGAGGAACTGCCTTCTGCACTGATCCAAAAACATGTAGAGCAAAGAAAAGGCAGGATCAGAGCAGCTCAGCCAGATTACTCATGAGGAGAAAGCCTCATCCTTCTTGATGGGTTGCACCAGAAGCTGGCTATTTAGCACAACAGATTTAGCAATGCTGGGAACAACGTGATCATTTCCTACTGTGTTTCCCTGAAAATAAGACAGGGATTTATAAGCGCTTGGCCTTATTTTGGGGGATGTCTTATTTTTGAGGTGCAGGAGGCGGCAAGAGTGGTCACCTCATGGCTGCTGCTGTGTTGCAGTATTTTTGGGGTGGGCTTATTTTTGGAGGAGGGCTTATTTTAGTGCATGCGCTTAAAAGCCTGATTGGGCTTATTATCTGGGGAGGTCATATTTTCGGGGAAACAGGGTAGCTGTCTGTTTTCTGGTCATGGTAAGTCTTGTTTTGCTTTCAATTGACACTGCCTTGATTTGGATTGTGCCTTGTGAACGCTGGACTTTTGTTGCCTCATGAATCCTTTTGTATTGTGGATTTAATTTTGCCTGGTGGGTTTTATTTTGATTGGGAAACTTTCCAAGTACCTTGGGAATATCAATAAAACATTAAACCACAGTTACATGCGTGTTTGAGTGGGACAGCATAAATGCATCCATCTGCTGCCACCTTCCTGAACCAAAAAACCAAAGGCTGGATAAATGAATTATTGTTCAAACTTGTTGTTACCTCATTTAGCTATGAACCCTGCATATATTGATTCTACCCTGGAAGCAAACCAGCCTTTGACAATATTTTGTAGCACTAATGTTAAAAGAGATCAGAGAATCAGTTGAGATCTTGGTTTAGACAATAGTTAGTAGCCACAATTTATGTTACCTATGAATGTATTGTGAAATAAAAAGAGGGACTGTGATATTGCTCCAAATATTTGAGAGCCAAATTGAATAAAAGTATGTGAATGCCCCAACTCTGGAAGACTTTAAGAAGATGTTGGATAGCCATTTGTCTGAAATGGTATAGGGTTTCCTGTCTAGGCAGGGGGTTGGACTAGAAAACCTCCAAGGTGCCTTCCAACTTTGCTATTGTATTGTATTGTATCGTTTGGAGAATGCTTACACTATTTCACATTTATATCCATATTATTCATAAGCTTGGTTGGAATTGAATTTCTCTTCTCTTTCTCTATCATGGTCTTCTGATATTGTATTATGTATACTGTATTTAAACTAAAATAATAATCTGGAAAATATTACTACTATCCCTAGCACAATTACAAATTTGCATTCTGCATAAACTTACAATAGTAAATATTTTTTTCAAAATTGCAAAAGTCTCAAAAATAATTCCTTTTGCCACTCTGCTGACATTTCCAAGTAGAAGTAGACACTACAGGAGAGAATATGGGAAGGTATTCCATAGCTCTATTTGTTATAGAGCTTGTTTATTGTTTACTCTTGTAACAAGGGTAATTGCTTGTTTCTGGGATCCTAAAGATTTACATTCCCCCCCTTTATTTTGATATATGGATAAAGTTCCTAAGCTCAAAATAAACATGGGTGACAGTCAATGTTTTGGAATAATCTGTTCTTGTCCAAGATCTATTTTTCCACTGTTATCAGCCTTTTTCTTACCCCCCCCCCCCCCAAAATAAGCTCTGCTGAATAGGTAGCACACCCTTTGTGAACTCTGCTCCCGGCCTTCCTTGCTAATAAATCTTTCAAAACAAGAATATTTACAAAGTGATTTTGTTAAGGTACTAAAGCAAATGAGGCTGATATTTAACATCTGCATTGTGTGTTTCATCCCAATTGGAAGAAATCTTATGCAGTTGTCAGATCACTGTTCCTTCCAACCGATATTGTCATCTCTGACTAATGGAGCTGTTAGGATTTTTAGCAGAAGAATATGTCAGCACCCACTGCTTGTGAGATTCATTCATAGCTGATTTCAGGGACTGAGCTTGGAAAAACAACATGACTATCATATGAATTTTAGTTTCTTTAGGTGTTTTTATGGGAGCCAATTAACTGCAGATTAATTCTCTTCCTTTTAAAACTTTTAACTGTTCAACATTTTCTAGAACTCTGTGATTCATTCCCTGCTTCCACACATAGCAACACCAATAAGATTTCTTTGTATTGTAAAATGTATTATTGTTTTATAAGCAGTACCAAGTAGAGTTCACTCCCTATTTGGTATGATTAGATAAAGCCGGTAGCTTAAACCATTGAGAAAAAGAGGGAAGCTTAAAAAATACCTCTATGTCATAAATAGATGAGCAGCAGGGGCATGTTTCTGCTACTTTATACATTTTAATGTGTGAGTTTGGCTGTCTGTGACTCCCATGCTGCTGATAATAAAACAATTCTGCTGCAAGTGACACAATCAAGTAGAACAAGACAATTTCCCCTGCCTTAGTCTGACTTCCTGTTATTTTTCCAAATGGGTTCTATTCTTTCTCTTATTTCCCTCACCCTCCCTATGCTAAAAATATAAAGGGAACATTTAAAACAGCAGAGCTGTTTTCAGCCTTTTCTCTTCAAATCTATTCTGGTTTCAGTTTACACTTTTGCCTGGCTCTTGGCCAGGATGGAGCTCAGCAAATGGTAAATATCCATGGATTTCTGCCTGCATTGAAGGATAACCCCATCCATTACTCAGCCTTCACAGCCATAATTGTATACTTAGAGTTGTCAGTGTCTGCATTGATTTTTAGGCCGTCTGTACTGACAGAGAATATAAAGGCGATTAAGAGAGATTTGGGGAAGGCCAAGAAAGGAATGGGAAGGCATAAAGAGATAGCTAGCAGATCAGCAGACCTGCTTATCTCATAAATGGAAACTGCCCAGGTAGCAAAAAACGATGCATTTCAAATCCTTCACAGTGGCTGTTATGATTTCCACGATTTTATATTTACCCCAAGACAAGGACTGAAGATATTTTACTGAAATCTATAGTTCTTGCTTGCTTGATCTTGTTCATCTGTGCTGCTTCAACAATTTGACAAAGCCAACTGTGCTATCTATTTGCCTGGTTTATACCTATCCATCTAAAATAAGCTGTAGTTATTTGTTATGGGTAGGTAATAACAACAGTAGCTGTACGAACCTAATTTCAAACAAACTGTTCCTAGTCTAGATAAGAATCTTCTGTGTCGGTATTGTATTTTGGGAATATTAAATCTACGGAATGATTTCATTGGACTCAGGATTTATATCATGGCTTTTTTCCTCCAGTGCTTGAGTTGAAAGATAAGTGTATGGGTATAAATTCTATTGGCCTGATGGACAGACTATTCTGCTTTAGGGATGAAACTGAAATTTGATGCTGTCCTTACAGTTAACATTCACAATTAGTTCTGGCTTCGTTTCCTCTCCCACTCAGTTTTACCTGACAGAGGCAAAAATAATCAGCATTGCTATCCTTAATGTGTGGAGGGGAGATACTTGGAATTTGTCTGAGTGACAGGTTGCTGGACTAGGGACTTTGTACACTGTTGACATGTCATTTATGCTACTTTGTAGTATGGGATTGATACTTTTATTAAAGAACATTGGAGCAGTTTCCTTAAACATATATCCAGCATTCTTTTATCTAGGATCCCATTCCCAAACGAATTTAGTTGATAGATCACACATGCAATGGAAGAGAAATGTGAGGGGGTGCTCCAACTACATCCTATATCTCTGATCTGTCAGCTAGGTTCTTATTGGTCCATGGATTTAGTGGTCTTTCAGAAAAGAACTAAAGCCAAATATAGAGATTACCTATGCTAGGGTTTGATGTCTAATCTCTTAGGCAAGCCAAAATGATCAGAAAGGGCCCAATGGCTCAGAAAAAGGAGGTTTTCTATAGCAATTTAAAAAGCCCATTGAAACTGGAGAGATCCAACTCCCCCAGGCCACATACTATCAATATTATTAAAGACACATTGCAGACTATTCATATGCCAAGAAAGAAAGAAAAAATACCGTAACAGCTAAAGAGAGATTTGTGTTACCTCTGTTAGAGGGTAGGAGCAGATTAAAGCCAAGATCATGTGGAGTGTAAAAATAAATAAATAATGGTGAGATGTTGTGTAGTGGTTAGTTACAGTTAAGGATGAACCCTAATGTGCTGCTAAATGTGCAATAATAGTACTGTTGTTACTTGTAGGCATATTGCTTGGATTTAGATTACATGTCTTGAACACTGCACAGATACAACACTGAATTCTTTTCCTGTGGCTTTCTCTGCTCCTTTGTTTTTTTAAAAAATGTTTTTTAAAAAAAAAGCATGTATCAAATTTTATTAGTGAACCTATTTCCCAAATGCATTATCTGGCTTTTAGATTACTATAGTTTTTGCATTAGTATTGAATAGGATACCCTATTTCACTGAAAACATAATAACTCTTTTCTACTGAAGAAAAAGTGACTGAAGTTCACTTTGCACAACAGATGTGTTTCTAAAATAGACATTTAGAGGGAAGAAGTCAGATGACACTTCCTGGCTCTGTCCCTAACATCCAGCTGGAGGTTTGAACAGAGCATATCTATATAAACATGTCTTTTCTGTTGATAATCCTGGATTCCAGAAAACTCAAGGTCCTCTCTGGTCTGCAAGGCTTATCTACGTACAATGCATATTTACAGGATCCATCCAGACATTTGACAAAAGAGATATGAGAAGAAAGTTAAAACAGGGCTTCCATTTGTTTATTTTAGTTGCTGGGTGAATAGGGCTGTTTTTATATATTTATTTTAATATAAAATAAACAAATTATATCTTATATCTTTTAAGTATACAATCAAAGAGTACAGGTGCAGACTTCAATGGATAGTTAGGACAGCAGTAAAAATAATTGCAACCAGCTTTTCTTCCATTGAGGACCTGTACTGTGTACTTCACAGATCAGAAAGAGGGCTGAAAAAGTATCTATAGACCCCTCACATCCTAGACATAAACAGTTTCAATTTCTCCCCTCAGATGCCACTATGGAGCATTGCATGCCAAAACAACTAGACATGAAGACAGTCTCCCCCCTCCCCCATGTCATCACTTCGTTGAACACCTAATTACTACAGAGCTATCTTATGTCTAAGGATATTTACCCATGTAGTATGGCTGTATTCCTATTATCCTTCTCATCTTTCCTTTTACCTTCTACTACTGGTATCTTATGATTATATTACTTTGTTGTTTGTATGTTCAGTGAGAGCTTATTCACTGGAGACAAATTCTTTGTGTGTCCAATCACAATTCCCCAATAAAGAATTATATTCTATTTTATTAAATAATTTATTTATTTTAGTAATGCAATGATTAAACACCGCTTTTTCAAAATGAACAAATGAACCAATAGGCTTCTGAGAGTTACTCTGGGAACTTTGATTAAAAAGTGATTAAGGAATAGTGTAAAATTCAGATATTCCTTTCTTTTTCAAAGCTGAATAGTGCACTACCATATGTTTATTTCATTTCTATGATGTCTCTAGCAAAGATGTGCCGAATTTCCATTAGCAATCTCCTTTCTGTTTCCACATAGCAAACTTTGCCAGATGGAAATGCAGAAGCTGAAATCCAAATCATCTGGAATAGCAAAATGAGTGAAACAAGAAGGTGGCCTTTTGTGTGTTTTTAACAGCTAGCTAGCCAAGCTTAACTCATCTCCCAAAGCTAAACAGGGTTAAACTTGATTAGATGCAAGGTTATCCGGAAATGTCAGTGAAGTAGGTGAGAAATAAAAAAAACAAACAAAGCAAAACAGAACAAGTCAATGGCAAATCATTTCTATATGGAAATTAAGACAGTCAAAACGTATGTTCATGATGTTGCCAAGAGTCTATCCTATGTATTCAAGAGAATCTCAACCTTTCACTTACAAGACAGATATATTTCAATGTTGCATGATATTCTCCATCCGTATCTCTATATAGAAACCTGTTTTTCCTAATATGTGGAAACTGAAAGCCAAACCTCACTCTCTGTATAAGTTAACTATCCCAACTACCCTATATAGGTAGTCCTTGACATACATATTTCATTTAGTGGCCATTTGAAGTTACAATGGCACTGAAAAAGTGACTTATGACCAGTTTCACACTTACAAATGTTGCAGCATCCCCACATAATGTGATCAAAATCCAGGTGCCTGGCAACTGGCATGCATTTATGACAGTTGCACGGCTTGGGGTCATGTGATCACCATTTGTAACCTTCCTGTGGTGGCACAGTAGTTAGAGTGCAGTATTGCAGGTTGATTCTGCCCACAAGTTTGATTCTGAGAGGCTCATGGTTGATTCACTCTTCCATCCTTCTGAGGTTGGTGAGATGAGGACCCAGATTGTTGGGGGCAATATGCTGACTCTGTAAACCATTTAAGAAAGGGCTGTAAAAGCACTGTGAAGTGGTATATAAATGCTATTACTATTACCCAGACAGCTTCCAACAAGTAAAGGCAGATTTGTTTAATGACCACATAATTCACTTAATAACAGCAGTGATTCACTTAACAACTTTGACAAAAAGATTGTAAAATAGGGCAAAACTCACTTAACATCTGTCTTACTTAGTAACAGAAATGTTGGGCTCAATTGTGGTCATGAGTTGAAGATTACCTTCATTCATTCATTCATTTATTCATTCATTCATTCATTCATTCATTCATTCATTCATTCATTTTTCAGTCCTCTGGAATTTTCAAATGTTATCTAATCAGAATCAAAACAGAATTGGAAGGAACCTTGGAAGTCTTCTAGTCCAACCCGCTGCGGAAGCAGGAGACCCTATATCATTTCAGACACATGGCTGTCCAGTCTCTTCTTAAAAACCCCCAGTGAAGGCAAGCTGTCTAATTCAAGTCTACTCTACTGGCAGTAGCTCTAGACCAATGTTCCCTCTAATTTTTTTTTCAGTGTGAGCAGAAAAGTATGATGTTTGAGCAACATATTTTCATGCCTGAGCACCTGAATTTTTTTCACAGATGTCACCTAAGACAATGAAATCAGTATTATTTGAAACTCAAAGTTATGTTTATTCAAGGTACCTGCTTATGAACCAAGGTGGCGCAGTGGTTAGAGTGCTGTACTGCAGCCACTTCAGCTGACTGTTATCTGCAGTTCGGCGGTTCAAATCTCACCGGCTCAGGGTTGACTCAGCCTTCCATTCTTCCAAGGTGGGTAAAATGAGGACCCAGACTGTGGGGGCAATATGCTGACTCTGTAAACCACTTAGAGAGGGCTGAAAGCCCTATGAAGCGGTATATAAGTCTAACTGCTATTGCTATTACTAATTAAAAGTGTTATATAATATCAGTATCACTTAACAATGCTCCTGCTTAGCAACCAAAATGTTGGCTCAGGAACTCTGGCATTGAAGTGTGCAAGTCTTAAAGCTGTCAGGTTACAAGATCCTTGCACCTCTAACCCTTTAGAAAAAAAAACTCCAGAGGTGTTCAAACTTGACAGCTTTAAGACTTGTGTGCTCTATTGTCTTTTGCTCCACTTTTTCATTCTCTATTTTTAGTTGTTGCTCTAAGCTTAAAGTAGAACCCAAAGAAGAAGCAATTGTGATTTCACATTGATGCAGTTCCCATGTTAATTGGGTAACCTCAAGCCTCATTCCTTCCAATTCTCTGCTATGACTTTGCTCTTTGTGGGATAGCTCTTCCTTCAGCAATTGGATACAAATTTGCAGGTCAACATTTTTTTTTGTAATAAATCATGGAGCATATTAATACCAATCTCTCTGTAACATAATTTCCTCCTGTTACCTTCCTAAGGAATCCCATACTGCAGCAGTGTTTCAGAAATCCATTGCCTTATGTTACAGTTAAAACAGTCCTGTCTGAAGTTGGAGTATTAATCAGGAATCCTTGTATTCAACCAAATAACATCTAATTGATGATTTCCTGTATTTTCTTTGAAACCAGCCAACAACAATGTACAAATATGATCAAGTAAGGCTGCTTTTAGAAAATAGTTTGAATTGCTAAAGATCTGCAGGTTAGGGTACAAATTCCACAAAACAAGAACCACCTCCTAAAGCCATTCATAATAAACACCAGCATCTCTTACAAAGTTGGAATGATGGGTCTAATCATCAAGTAGAAACCTGTCAACCCTAAAAGTCCCAATATAGATCAAACAAAGGATGGCAAGATAATACTCTCAACTCCTCCAGATTTTATACATTATTCCTAGAGGACCATCATCCATCTTGGATGGGGATAAATATTTGATATGGGCTGTAAGAGAATGTAAGACACTATGCTTAGATTGCCACATGCAACTTTAAATGGACAAGTTCAGTTCAATTTACATGAAACAGTCACTTTAGCAAGCCACTCTGCTGGAACATGAACAAGCTTAAGCACTACTGGCATTTCATTGTATAGAGTTATGTTCAGTTTTTCCTTTCAATCAAGGCTGGATGACTTTCTCTGCAATTCCTTGCACTCAACTACTCTTCTGGCATTTTGGAAATTATAATAATAATGATACGAGACATAAGGGAAGCTCTTGTCATTTTTTTAGGAATATTCTGCAATAAGACCTTAGACAGCACAAAATATAAACAGATATTAGTCTGTACTTTCTATAGCTATCTACCTTTACTTACATAACCTGAAATGGATACTGGGCTTTTTTCCATAAATAATTTACTTTTAAAATGGAAAGGTCATCTTTCAGGCATGAAGATTACAATAATGGAAGCAATGAGTATTGCTCATTGCAATAACTAGAATAACTGCTGCCATCTCCTCCTCCTCCAACAGCACCACCACATTTGCTGTCCAGTGCTACGGCTGAGGTGAAGCTGCAAAAGCTCCCGCTGGCGCCCCTGCCCATGGCAGCAGCGGCGGCTCCCCCTCTGCTCAGAGCACCTGAGCTGGGCACCATGTTACCCCTGCCCCCTCCTCCTCCGCCATGCTTTTGAGGAGCCATCGGGCCTTTTTTTCCTGCTCCTGCCCCTCCGCCGCCTTCCTACTGGCTCCCGTGGCCTCAAGGCTCCTCAAAAGCACAGCGTGGGCACCGCCGGGAGCTTTGGTGGCTTCACCTCAGCCCCTGCGCTGGGCAGCAAATCCGGCGGTGCTGTTAGAGGAGGAGGAGGCAACAGCAGTTAGTTTGGTGGTGGCGGGGGCTTTGGGGCTTCACAACTACCGTCACTTGCCCCGTGCTCATCCGAACAAGTCCAGGGCCAGTTATAGCTGCCTGCAAAGGACCTCCTCCCCAGCTTCCAGAGCCTGTGGCAGTAGAAATCACTGCGCGGCAGTTGAAAAGTGCTGTGCAGTGTTTTCTTGCCATGTGCGCAGCCGCGCAGCCGCGCACCTTAGAGGGAACAGTGCTCTAGACTCTAGCAAACATCTTTTACAACATTTGATTTTTTTAGTTGGAAATGCCAAAATCTGAATCTGGAAACAACAATTCTGAATACATCTGTCCAAAGTATTATAGATTTGTATAATTGACTCTAAATGCATAATTGATAAATTTGGAACTAGGAGATTCTAGGGTATTTTGTGTAATAGGCTCCCCATATTCTTCACTGCAGCAACACTAATTCCAGAGGCTATTAATGCAAGACAAGCATGAAAAAAATAAAAAAAAATGTATTTGGTCACTGATCATATTTGGTTCTAGTACCTTCCAGATGTTTGAACTCAGTTGTTAGTATTTGCAGCCAGCATGTCAATGGTGAGAATTCTGATAGCTGGTAATTGTGCATCTGTACAGTGCTTCAGATAGGAATAGTTGTATTAATATATACTGATTATTAACTGAATACAACATTCTGCTGCAAAAAATGTGGATGTTCTTAAGATCATGTGCCCACCTTCTATTCTATACATGGAAAACTGGATCCCAAATAATGTGATCCAGTTTTTTTCAGCTATCAATTCATTTCTATCTTGCCTGAATTTTTGCAGACTAGTGTTTAAAAGCCATTTATACGTTGAATCTATATCTAAGAATATATGGGACAAGAGCTTTACAACAGATCTAAGCAACTGGCAAGCACAAGAAATATTTTACCAGCATAATGAACAAGATGTAAGATGCCTTTTCTGGGAACACATAGGACAATTTCTGGTTGTAGCTGGAGGAGAATGGTCCATTGTAGAGAGTGAATAAGTGCTTTAAAATTAATAGTACAGACAGAAAGGAATCACAACTATATTTCAGGTTTTGGATTTCTCTAAAAGCCCTTTTGAAATGTAGTGAATGCATCTCAGGGCTCTAACATACTGTATATTCCGATACACTGCACTCCTTTAAAATGTGAAGGAGGAGAGAGAGTGGGATAAAGAGGAGGCAGGCCATTCCTTGCCATTTAAAAATTTCAGTGAGCTAAAACTGAAAAAAAAAAAAGCAAATTTAAATTTAAATTTTGCACATCCCTGCCACCCACACATGCCTACAATGTTGAAAAGAGGGTTTTTTGTTTTTTTTAGAATCTGGGAGGAATTTATAAAACTGTCAGGATAAATTGTAACTAAATAAGAATAAGATATTTATTAAGGCACACAGTCAACCGTTTTTATTAGTCAAGGAAAAGCAACTTTGTAAGAAAGATAAACGAGTTTTCTTTTATTGTCCCATTCCAAAATTCCATTGGGAAGACATTTTTTTTTGTTTCTTTTGTTTCCACTGTTCTATCAGCTGTAATTCTTGTTTCACAATTGCTCAAGAAAATTCCTCACAAAGATTACATCTGTGCTAATCTCTAGGTTTGAGATCCTGAATTTACAAATCTAAGGCAGCAAATCATTGCTTTATAAACCAAAATAGCTTATAAAGGTCAAAAAGGCTTGGTCCATGAAAGAAAACAAGGAAGAGAACAATTTATTGATATTAAGCAAGATCTTTTCTTGGTAAAGGAACAATGAGACCTAATGTTCCAAGTCACCATCACTCATAATGAACATGATGTATACTTCATCTATTCAGTTTCAATCTTACTCCTCTGACACTGGAACACCTTTGTCTCTGAATAAATAATAAATAATATAAAAATGAACAAGCTTTATTTATGGTGATCAGATAAAATGGTAAGATATTGCCCTAGACAGCTCATCAGTCCCTGTCCATAAAGAATCAAGACTAGATGAAACCTAAATGTTATTGGCTAACAACTGCAATAACAAAGAAGTTGAATCATGGTGTAGGAAGTTATCACCCTGCCCTCTCCCAGAAAAAATAAAATATCCAAGGAAATATTGAAAAGGCAGAATATTTCTCTGGATGTGAAAAGAAGAAACATGTTTTAAAAGACAGAATAGCTGCCTGCAGCTTCCTGCCCATCCCACTTTGTCAATGAGCCATTAAAGCTTGAGCTAGTCCACTTTACATTATAAAGAGCTCCATAGTGATGGGATTAAGGCATGATAATATTGGCCCTTTACCCAACTCACCACATGGCATCTGAGAACTCAACCAAACCTGGATTCAAAACGCAGTCTAGAGAGTTGCATGGGCCCATGGGAGTCTGACAACCAATCAGAATACAAGATCAAGATCAAAGGCCAGAGAGGGCATAAAACCAGGGACTCAGCTTTTCTTCCTTCCTTGCTTTCCCTTCCTTTCCCTTCTCCACCAACATTGAAGCATGTGATCACCTTTTCTGTTCAGGACTCAAGCCATGTGGTCCTGTCCACCATTAAAACCATCTTTCCAAGCAGCCTCCATGTCTCCAGTGTCTTTTTCCCCACTTGGAGCCGAATCCAGAAGGACATTTCTTCTTTACTGACATGATATAGGATCAGACATGGACTCACGGTTGTACAAGGGCAGGTTTAATTTCAGCTCCCCCTCCCCCAGTGCTCTAGGCATCAGAATTGCCATTCCATCTCTTGTTGCTTCTCAATAAACAACAAACAAGGAACCAACCTGAAACAATTAACATCAAAAGCCAGAGTCTCTTACTATTGCTGCAGAACATTGTATTTGGAAAAAACCACAAGTATCTTCTGGAACCCATGTTCTAATATGCTCCTGTAAAGGACCATGAACTGTTTGCCTCACCAGAATCCTGGGTAGTAATCAATCCCATCAGGACCAGGTAATGATCCAAACTACACCAAAACTGAATGAAATGTCCTTCACATCCAGACCACACAAGTATTTTGAGACTAATTGAGGACCACCGTTGTGTTATGGTGCAGAAATGACTTAGGGCAGAAGCATGTTGCCATAAATCCATGAAATACCATGTTTTTCTGGGGCATGTAGATCGAAATCACCCAACAACAAAAAGTGAATGCCTATGAACATTCTCAGCCTTCACATTATGGTTGTCCTAAAAGTGCTTTTTCCTTGAAGATGTTTCACCTCTCATCCAAGAAGCTTTTTAAGCTCTGACCAAATGGTGGACTTCATTGAGAAAGCACTTTTGGGAAAACAAAAAGCAAGGAAATTCCACATCAGCCCTGAGATAGAATGTACCAAAGGTACTTTTCAAGAGGCAACTGGACTTTCTGTTTTTTCTTTGAAGACATTTCACTTCTCATTCAAGAAGCTTCTTCAGCTCTGACTGGATGGTGGGGAATGGAAAGATTTGTACTCCTTGCAAACAGCTGGACATTTGCATTTTTTTAGGTGGAAAAGGTGGAAAAGGTAAAGGTAAAGATAAATGTTCCCCTTGCACATATGTGCTAGTCATTCCCAACTGTAGGGGATGGTGCTCATCTCCATTTCAAAGCCGAAGAGCCAGCGCTGTCCGAAGATGTCTCTGTGGTCATGTGGCCGGCATGACTAAATGCCAAAGGTGCATGAACACTATTACCTTCCCACTAAAGGTGATTCCTGTTTTTCTACTTGCATTTTACATGCTTTTGAACTGCTAGGTTGGCAGAAGCTGGGACAAGAAATGGGAGCTCACTCTGTTATGTGGCACTAGGGATTCGAACTGCTGAACTGCCAACCTTTCACCAAGTTCCTTTTCATTAAGGTGACCTGGATATTTATCTGTGTCATCAGGGTCATAAGTGTGGAGTTTGGAGCCTTTGTGGAACTGTTGAAAGGACTGTGTTGTAGATTGGAGAGAGATGATGTGGTATCCCTCCCCCTCTGTTGAGAGAGAGATGTTCAATTTTGACATAGATGGCCTCTTTAACCCCTCTTTCAAACCAGCGATCCTCTCTGTCCAAAATATGGACTTTATTGTCTTCAAAAGAGTGGCCTGTGTCTTTTAAATGCAGATGGACTGCTGAATCTAGTGCTGATATATTTGTTCTCCTATGTTGTGCCATGCGCTTATGAAGTGGCTGTTTTGTTTCCCCATTGTACAGATCTGCACATGGCTCACTGCATTGTATTGCATATACTACATTGCTCAGTTTATGTCTCAGTTTATGTCCCAGACATAAATAAATCAGAAAAATCTTCAAAGAAAAACCAGAAAGTCCAGTTGCCTCTTGAAAAAGCAACTTTGGGACAACCATGACCTGGATGACTGAGAATTTCCATAGACATCCTGAATGACTCTTTCAAGCCTAACTGGATCCGGGTTTACCAAGTATACATAAAGTACAGCAACTGCTCTACCATTATGATCTACCTTCAGAAATTCTTACTCAATGCAGAAAGATTCAGGATGGAAAGATGGTTTAGTACCTGTGGTTGGGGAAGTTGGATGTGAGTATGTCTTATTATTTCTGGTTTAGGATAATGTTTGAACTGAGCTCATAATCTTTTCCAGAATGGTAGCAATAGCGAGGATTGGGGGGAATCCCTCATCTGAGCAGGCTGAACTATTAAGCACTATTAAAGTTTATTTAGAATGTATTCTCTCAAGATTTTTAATTGATCCAATAGTGTGATTTTAAAAATGAAATCCTTTTGGAAATTTGCAGATCCTTTGATCTGAACCTCCTATGCCCTCCTATGCCCTAAGTAATTTATTTTGCTATCACTTTGAGACAAACAAGTCTAAAATGACTCAAGCTCTGGTGCCTTTGGGGCTTAGTCATTGTCAATCACACAAGAGAATCTGCAATCTGTTTTCATACTGAAATGAAACACTGCAGAGAGAGCAAAACACGTGTTCAAGCCTGAGTCACTCTCAGCTGTTCACCAGAGCACAGCATTGCTAAACAATTAATTTTATGTGATAAAGTAATGGCTCTTTATCTTTCTGATTTTTTTTCTTTTAAGTTTTATTGCAACATTCAGCATGCTGACAAACCAGTGGAACATTCTTCTCCTTCACTGTATTTACTATTTAGACAATCTATTTCGAACTTATTTAGTAACAGTTCAGTACTAGAGATTAGAGCAGATGAAAATGATCTTTGCTTATTACCTCAAAATAGGTAATTGTTGAGAATGAAAAAATCAAAAGACAGTTATTGAATCCTTTCTTAGCCATTGCCAGGCCCTTTTGTTACCTGTTTACATGCTAGTTATATCCTTCCAATACTCTTTTTTTGTCTCCTTCAATTGTCTGATGTACTTCCTGTTAGGTAAGCTCCCTGTTGGGAGAGCAAGTGCGTTCAGAGAAGCATTGTGAGAGTTGGGTTGGAGAATACACAAACCAGCATACAGAGACACTGCAGTTTAAACAGGCTTTTACTTTTGTGGAAATAGAGGTATCAGAGTCCATCAAACAGTCCAAGTCATACACAGATAAGACAGTCAGTCATCAATGTCTTTCAGTTAAGGGATAAGCCAAATAACATAGTCCAGTATCATATAATCAGTGTAGTACTCAAAGTTTGCTAGCAGTTGCAAAAACTTACAATAGCTCACGACACTTTCTTACAGCCAGCTTCCAAAACACTCAGATCAGCCCAGCATCTAACAAAACAGAGAGCTAACAGTCATTCTGGCTCCCTCTTATGGCCGATTGAGGAAAACAGCAACCAATCACATTTTACAGTATGATTTAAAGAAACAGGTATAGCATTGTTACATGATTTATATATTGCCAATCCAACCGTTAGATTATATTCCTAACACTTCCAACATTCTATACCTACCTGGGCCACCACAGATGTCCCTGACATGAGTGAAGTATTTTTCTTAGTATGTAGAGTCTGTCAAATAACTGTGAAAATGAAGAACATTATTATTTTCATTTTTCTAGTCTTCCTATTCAGGACTTCTAGCTGTGCTTGAATCCATCCATTATTCTATTCAATGAGTGGAATTGTCCAAGTGTGAATTCCCTTGGTGTTATTTCCTCCACTGAGTTTGAATTTTAAGATCTTCTTCATAATCATGATATAGACATTTCTAATCTTCTTGTTGACTTTAGTGTGCTTGATGTTCCTTGAAGGATGTCCAGCTATTTGTAGTTATTGTTTTCATCCAGATACCTGATGGTATTACCTTGGGGCAGCTTGATTTCACTACATTTTCCCTCTTTTAATGGTGAGCATGGCACATTTCTCCAGTCAAAACCCCATTGCAATACTGTGTCCATAGACGATACTGAACAGCAATTCTAATGTTTTTCCATATAGCTTCAGATTATCCACATAAAGGAGGTAAGATATCCTGGCAGATATTTTTTATGTTTGATAACCATAGCCTGACTTGTTCAGTATTGTTGACAGAGGAATCAATGCAATGGCAAACAGTGTGTTTCTAACCCAAAGGTGCTTTTTCAAAAGGCACCTGGACTTGTTTTTCCTTGAAAATGTTTCACTTCTCACTTGAGTAGCTTCTTTAGAACCGAAGAAGTTTCTTGGATGAGAAGCAAAACATCTTCAAAGAAAAAAAATCCAGGTGTTTTTTCTCAAAAAGCACCTTTGGGGCTACCCTGACCTGGATGACTGAGAATCTCCATAGACAAGTAGTGATGGTAGCGAGTCTCCTTGAAATATTCCTCTCTTGGTATTAACCTCCCACAATCTGACCATTGAGTAGCAACAGTGCCTTCCATTGTGGCATTGATCTTTGCAGAAAGCACCTGGCCACCAGCAGCCCTGCTGCCCTCTCACCATCCCCTTGTCTCAGTGGTCAAATTCATATTTTTTACTACCGGTTCTGTGGGTGTGGCTTGGTGGACATGGCAGGAAAAGGATACTACAAAATCTCCATTCCCATCCCACTCCGGGGGAGGGATACTATAAATTCCCCATTCCTTCCGCACTCCTGAGGGAAGGATATTGCAAAATCTCCATTCCCACCCATTTGCTGGTTCTCTGAACTACTCCAAATTTCTGCCATTGGTTCTCCAGAACCTGTCAGAACCTGCTGAATTTCACCCCTGCCTTGTCTCGTCCGCCTGACCTCTCCTGACCTCTCCATGCTATTGCTGAGGATGGTTTGATTGCAAAGCTTGGTCTACTTGAATGGAGAGTGAGTTGGCCTCCCTCTGACCTACACACTTTACCTTCCTGCACACACCATGGCCAAGAAGAGTGAGAACAGCCGCAGCAGCCTGGAGGAAGATGTAAGTGCAGCCAGGCACCCACTAGGGGAAGAGGGGCTTGGCTGGGCTGGGCTGGTGGGCCCTGGTGTCCTGGGAACTCAAGAGCTGGGCTGGACATTGCCCTCTGTTGCCTAGGACTCTGGACAGTCTGTGCTGCCATCTGGGGGTCCTCTGTGTGGCCTGAAAGGGATGGCAAGGCTCCTCTGGAGCACAAGGGTTTGGTGCTCTCCCTGGTCTTGCTTTTCTCTGCTGGAGACAATAGATCCAACCAGCCACACCTGCGCCACCACAGATGTCCCTGACATGAGTGAAGTTGAGCTGGCCATGCCCATCCCAGACCTCAGAGTTAAAACACAACCTTTAATGCGGCCCACAATGAAATCGAGTTTGATACCTCTATGTTAGGGATATCACCACAGAAGTTCTGAATAAAGCTGCCTTTTGCAATTGACTGGTGGTGAATTTGCCATTGCTGATGGTATTCAAGTGGCGCTCCAGTTGTTATTGGGATTGCACTCAATGTGCCTATTACTATTGGTACTACTCTTTCTTTATTTAGCCATGGTCTTTATATATTGCTATCTTCTCCAGTTCTTTCTCTTCTATCCTGGCATTCCCAGGTACTACCAAGCACTCCACTATCCAGACTTTTTTGTCTTTCTCATTGACAATTGTTAAGTCTGGTACGTTATCTGGCTGGTGCATGTTTTTTTCAATTCTAAAGTCCCAGAATGATTTCGTTTCTTCATTTTCCATGACTTTCTCTGTTTTATGGTCCTACAATTTCTTGCTTGCAGGCAAATGATATTTTATAGATCTTCCAATGCACCATTGTTGCTACTATGTTTTATTGCACAGTCAGATAAATGTTTAGATTGGATTTGGCATTTTTATCTTCCTTATTGAGTTCTTCTCAAAGCTCTGGGTTAGGAAGATATTATTTAATACTGTCATTATTATTATGTGGTTAATCTGGTGAGATTCACAGCCTTTGGGGCTGGTTGGTAGCTCAACAGCTCGAGTCCTAACCAAGGACCTAGGAACTGTGAAGGTAACATCGGAGGAAATAAGCTGTTCCAAGTAGGGTGGTTTTTTGTAGAATCAGAATGTTCAAGTCTGATAAATTTAGAATTTCCAAATAGCGAGGTAGTCCTTTAGGTATTGCTTGAAGGGCTCCAATTATTATTATTATTATTGTTGTTGTTGTTTTTGTTGTTGTTATACTGTTTCTCGCTTTGTTTTTTAACAGGAGTGACTGGTAAGTTTTGCACCATTTATATGTCCAAAGGAAAGTGAATGTGAGAATCAGTCACTAAGTGCAGTTAGATGGCTTTAGGCAGCCACCCTTTATCTAAGTATTTACCAGAATCTTGACCAGAATTGATGGGCTGTTCAACATCAACTGAACTCAGAGTAATTTGTCTAAATTCTTGGGGCAATTACCGATTGACAAGAAACATTTATAGACATTTCACATTGGACTTTTGGAGTTGAGTTTGGTTTGAGAGTTGCAAATGCCTCATTACATTGATAAATAACATAATCAGTGAAGACATTTTTCAGGTAAGTAAGACTGATTGGCTGGCATTGATTGCTTCCTGGCTAATCAGTGATTTGGAAGGATTTTAGAAAAATAAACCCTAAGAAGATCATAGATAGATAATATGTACTTCCAGTGTAGACACACAGAAATAATGCAAAAAAAAAAATTTCTATTGCTTCAACTCCTGTGAAAACAGATCTAAATTATAAGTTTCCAAGGACATAAAATGGCTTATTTGATTAGGAGTGCCTATGGCTATTCTGTGACTTATTTTGTGACTATTTCAATATAGGCCTAGCTTGGCCATAGCAATTCACATTCTGCTAATGTTCCAATTGGATTACTGTAATGTACATTCAGCTTTTGTTGAAGACAGCTTGTGGGAGTCCACCAGATCAGTAGAGCCCAGAAAAAGCATATGATATCAGTACTGATGGAGCTTCAATGATTATTGCTTTGCTTCCAGTCTTTTGACTTTAATTTGTCTGCTATTCCAGTTCAGAATAACTCTGCCAAAGGGATCTGAGTGTGGTGAAGGTGAGGGTGTAAATAAAGACAAGGGAAAAAAAAACCATGACTATGAAATAAAAGCTTTGTTCCCTTTTTATATGTGTTGGTCATCTTGACTTTTTAAATTTCTTTTTTGAATAATTCTGTGATTGAATAACTTCCATTTCATAATACAGAACAACAGAATTGGCAGGGACCTTGGAGGTTCTCTAGTCCAACACCCTGCTCAAGCAGGAGACCTTATAACATTTCAGACAAATTGCTGTCCAATCTCTTCCTAGAAACCTCCAATGATGGAGCACTACAACTTCTGGAGGCAAGTCATTCCGCTGATTAATTGTTCTTACTGTCAGGAAATTTCTCCTTAGTTCTAGGTTAGATCTTTCCTTTATTAGTTTCCTTCTGTTACTTTTTGTCCTGTTGTCAAGTGCTTTGGAAAATAGGTTGAAAACACACACACACACACACACACACACACACACACACACACACACACACAACTTTGCTGCCGTGTCATGGCACATCCTTCTCTTAATTAGACTTGACACACCCAATTCCTGCAACAATTCATTATATGTTTTAGCCCCATCTCCCTAATAATCTTTGTTGTTCTTCTCTGCACACTTTCTAGAGTCTCAACATATTTTTATATTGTAGCAACCAAAACTGAATATGGAATTCTAAGTGTCGTCTTACCAAAGCAGTATGAAGCAATCCTAACACTTCACATGACCTTGATACTATGTCTCTTTTGATGTGTTTTAGGACTGCATTAGCTAATTTGGCAGCTGAAGTACACTGCTGGGTCATATTTAAGTGCTTGTCCACTATGACTCCTAAATCCTTCTCACATTGAATGTTGTTGAGCCAGGTACCACCTATGCTAAACCTATGCATTTGGTTTTCCTTGCCTAAGTGTAAAAACTAACTTCTCACTACTGAATTCCCTTTTGTTAGATAGGGTTCAAGTCTGTGATGATCCTTCTGGACCTTGAGCCTATGTTCTGAAGTACTAGCTATTCCCACCAGCTTGAGATCTACAAATTTAATGAGCTTCCCTTATATACCTTCATTTAAATATCTTATGAAGATGTTGAAGAGTAGTGTGGGCCTAACACAGAACCTTTCAATATACCAATGTCAAATGCAGCCTGTGAAAACATGTCTAGCACTGCACATATATGCTTTTTTATTGTACTTACAGATAACATGTGAACTTAAAGGACACAAAAACAGATTCATTTTCCCCTCCAAAAACAATTCTGTCGCTCTCCACCATCTGAGGCAATTGCTGCATTTAAGCTGTAATAATTACTTTAAGACTGTTGCTCATGATTTTCTCATAATCTCTTTAACGAAGCTTAATAGTTTCCTTTAAAAAAAAACACCAGAAAACAAAGCCCATCTAAGAAAAATGTTTTTAAAATGTTAGCTTTGACCATAGAGATATTTCTAGATTACAGCAGATGTATAGTGCCTTCTTGCATGATTCTGCATACTTTAAATGTCTACTATTTTTTCCATACAGCTTATTAAATTGGTTGCTATGAAACCATGAAGATAAGCCCTTTAAATACTTACTGTAGAGAGGCTGACCCTGGAAATTATCTTTGGACTGTTTACTCCTTAAGATGTTTATGAGAAAAGGTAACAGGCATTTTCCAAAGCTTTTTGGTAAACTGATACCATAAATTGTTTCACTGCAGTCAGAGCACCTAATTTTTCCTAATCAAGAACTTTTCCCAGCCAGCTCCTGAGAAACTAATGTGGTCAATAGCTGACCCGAATATTAATAAATATATGCAGGTACTGTATGTATGCATTATTTAATAAATATATATGGCCATTTAACTAGTGGAACTCTGAGCGTTGAACAAAAAGTAAAAACTTAGTACATAATCCAGATCAATTAAAAACTAAGATGAAGCTCTACAGGAGCGCATCATACAGCCACACACCAAGCTCCAATTCCATCCCAGGCTTAGTGCCTGAGGGAAAAGCCTGATCTTCACAGTCTTCTAGAAGTCTGACTAGGTTAAATCTCTGGGAGGAGGCTGTTCCAAAACACAGGTGCATGACAGAGATGACACATTTCCTAGCCCCCACAATGTAACCCTGCTTCACTGAAGGGATCCAGAGCATCTCACTTAGCTTGATCTGTGGGGCAGACAGAAAAACCATAAATGCTCATATCTGAGGAGTAAGCATCAATATTTTGATAGATTTAGTGATCTTACGTAGTAAATTTTAAAATACATTTAACACTCATTTGCAATTAATTCTTTGTTTTGGGGACAATCAGATGCAAACAAAGCTAGAAAACATTCTTTTGAGATAGTTATGAAAAGAATATTGGTAGATTTCAACTTGGCTTGCTTGTTTCTGAGGACATATATTTTAAATTAAAGAACACATTTGCATTCATGAGTCCTGCTGAAATTGTCTCTTGTATAAAACTGTTGAAGGTGTCATTGGCATCATTTGGACAAGTGGTGGGTTCTGGATCCTGTTGCAACCGGTACAGTGCAACGGGGCTGGGAGTCCACCACATGCATGTGTGCAGCATGCTCCGGAAAACTCCAGCTGCTCAGCGGAGTGTCACTCAGGTGCCATACACTCTGTGCACATGTGTAGAAGCCCCAATCGGCTCAAATACAGGTAGAGGAAGGCAGGCAGGTGGGTGGGCCCTCTGGAACACCGTATGGGAACTGTACCTGGTGCTCCCAGCAGGCACCGGTATGCTCTGGTACCAGGGCATACCGGTCGTATCCCACCACTGATCTGGACCCACCAAGGCCTGGAGTGGCCATCCTCTCCTTTTTCAGAATCATTCGGCTAGAGTTCTGCCTCTATCGTGTGGAAATAACAGAAGGTTCTAGGTGTGTCATAATCTGCTTTGTGGATTCAGATGCAGCTTAGAGTTAAGCTTTAGCAAAAGGAGATGTAGTCTGAAAAAACAATGTAATAAACATGAGCAACTTGCCATGTGAACTGATTCTCCTTGGCTTGAGAGTCAAAATGTTGTATCTTGGCTTTCCAATTAATATTAGTGATAGTATTCTTACTTGTTCAAAGTGTTCAATTGTTATTGTGGTTCATTAATGTTTGCTTTCAAGAATTAAGTTGCATATTTAAAAATGCATGTACTAATATATTTGTTGGTTATTTATTATTGGATTTAGAAATTGCACATATCCTTCACATAGTGACTCTAGGTGATGAATCCATACAGATTTCTATCTTAGTGCCGATGGCACTGATACTAATAGTCTCTGTGAGTTTTTATTCTTGATCCTATTTCAGGATCTTTAATCCTATTTAAGAATATTTCCCAAGAATTAATCCATTAATCTGTTTGAAGAAATTTAGCCCTGTACATTACTTACACTTAGAAATATTCCTCATTGACTTGGTTGGTAAGATAAAATAACCCAATTAAGTCTGCAATGGAAAAGTTTCCTCTTTCTTCCTTCTGTTCATGAATTCTAAGCATCCAGAAGATAACTAACTCAAGATATACTATTATTCTATAGAAAGTAATGAATACAACAGCAGCTGAGTCTGAACTGTATTTTACAGCATACTAATAGGTATTTTAGTTCCTCTATCTATTAATCTCTTGCTAAATTCTTGTGAGATTTGCTAAACCATTCATTGATTGAAAGAAGGATGAGTTAAAAATGATGTGGACTCAAACCATATTTCCGCAAGAGAGAAAAGATTCCTGGCGATGTACAGAATCAGATTGCCAGATCTTCAATCTTTTGGTAATAAAAAAATGTTGTACATTTTTTAATAAAAGAAAGAAATCCAGAGAAGTTTGTGTGGATCAGTGCTGAAAAGTGTGGAGGCTTATCATATCCTAAGAAATTATTTCAGAATATGGAAAACCCTGAAAAAGCTAAAAAAAAAAAAAAGGTGACGTAACAGGACTAGAAAAAATTTACTTCAAGAAGTTACCAATTCTTAGAAAAAAATAAATTCGTTTTAATTTCTCTGTATAAATTATGAAATTGGGTAGTTAACCTGAAACTTGTATTCATTGCTTGGGCATGTAGATATTCTATTTATCTTGCCACATATATAATTAACTTTGGTTTTGTTTATCTCTGGGGAGATTGATCTGTCTCCCAAGTTGGGAAGAAAATGCTAAAACATTTAGTCACATGTTTCTATGCTACTTAGGCAAGAGGCTAAACAATTAAAATAATTTGGGATTTTTTTGTCTTTTCAATTGTCAGAAAAAGAACACAGCATAGGACAGTCCTATCTGTCACACTGAATAGAAAACCAGATGAGCATATATCCCTGCATTTGGAAAAGATAGGTGGTGGCCAGCGGTGGAATTCACTTACCTTCACCCCTGATTTGCAAATATGGATGTGTGCCTGCCACATTTTGCGCATGCGTGCCACCTTTGCGCATGTGCAGAAGGTCATGCATTATGGTGGGTAGGTGGAGTTTCCCACAGCTGCCACTAATGGTTTGCCCAAACCGGAGAGAACTGGCTGAATACCACCTCTGGTGGTGGCAGTAGAAACTACGAAGCTGCTAGTAATAATATATTCACATCCTGAAAAAGATTAGTTGGTATTTGGGAAAACATTAATAGACATCACCATGTCCTTTTCCTGGGTAAAGACACCCAATTTGCTGATTCACTAAGATATTAAAAAATAATTCAAGAGGTTTACACTCTAATTAACTGAATAAATTCTAAAATGAAAGTAATCTATCTGTTGAATTTTCTACAATCCAAATTCTTCTTTGAATAAACCTTGCTAAAGAATACTTGTTGATAATCTTATGTTTAGTCCCAAGAGTCTGATGTTACCCCATAATATTTCAGGTTTTTTTTGTGGGGGGTAGGTGAGAGGTGGCGAGTGTGTAGAATGGCGCTGTGGTTTGAACATGCTGCATCATTGTAGTTATATTAGGAAAAAGGAATGGAGAAAACCAATGATCTAAACTATCATGACGAAAGATATGGCTAACTGAATAGAGTCTTGAAATATGCCCTTTCTGCTCTATTATTTTGTTGCATGATTCACTTGTAAAATCTATTGTTTTAAATTCAATTACTTTCTCTTTCTATTCCCAGGTTCTAAGCATACTGAAGACAGCAAATTCAGGCTGCAGTATTATCCTGTAAAATGCAATGAGAGCAACAGTATCTGGGACTGAATTGTAAATATTTTCCAGCATGCTTATATAGTAGAACTTCTGGTCACGAATGCTTCTGACCAAGACCACTTTGGGTTCCAACCAAAAAATTCACAATTGTTTTTTTCATGGCCGATTTCCCCTTTTCCACCATTTTTTTGGGAAGCACCAATTTTCCAAAATTAGGTTCGAGTCATGACCAAATTGGTTTGTGACCAAAGTTATGGACCGAATTATGGTTGTGACCAGAGGTTCTACTGTACATAGTTTTGTTCATCTATTAATCTCTTGTTTGAAATTGATACTTTCTTATAGAATATAATAATATGTTAAGTTTGGTAGATCTTAATTGCATACATGATTTTTTACATCTTGGCCCAGATTCCAGCAGATTCAGAGTAAGTTGATTCTGAGAATAGAACCACGAACCCAGAAATAAAACAAGATAATGAAATATTTTGAGTATCCCTATACAAAAGAAAGGCTAGAACAACTCAGCTACAATTATAGGCTGTATATCAGAATTTCTGAGTGGTCTGCCAACTTTTAATTTTTTAGCTGAAAGGTCGAAGGGGTGGTTACAGTAGTCTGTTTTAATATTAATCTGGAGCACTTATCCCTCTAGTTATTAGTTTGAAATTTAGTAAGTAAAAGCTTATGAATTCATTAGATATCAACAAATTCTGTCTTCAATGTATTTTTTTTCTTCCCCAAATCAGGATTTCATCATACAGCATATTTACATATAGACTGAAACTATTCCACAGCTATTTCCTTATAATAGACATAGGCACCTATGAACCACATTGATGTGATGTGTATTGTGATCACACAAGATCAGGTAAATTTATATCAGTTACATGCTATAATTCATGTCATTGCTTGAAGATACGATGGCATGTATATCCTCATTTGCCCCCTGAAATTGTTCATGATAGAAGGAAATGTCAGAAAACTTTGAAAATGTATATATAAATAAACTTAAGATATTAAATAAATAAAATGTTCCATTTTGTTTTCATAGCATAAATGGTTACATATTAAACTAACTTATGTAATTCTGAAACGTACTAAAAGAAGAACACTAATGTGAAATATCTGTCCCATCTTTATCTCTAAAGTGCCATTCCACAATAATAATTTTAAATAATGGAAATGGATGTAAGAAATGTGTAATGGAAAGAGAATGATATCTTTGTGACAGATCTCCTTTCAGTTTCTCTTGTGTGAATATGCTAAGTGCATAGAAAATGACGACCAAGCCAGAATCCTTTCAATATACTGTAAGTGTTTTAAACAATGACAATGGGTAAAAATGGGTTATTAATTAGAAAATGTAAAAAGTACTGTGATTCAGGGACATAGCTTCACACACAGAGAAAGTCCTAGGTTCTTGCAGTCCAATGGTGGGTTTAAAATTTTTTTAGAACCTTTTCTGTAGGTGTGGCCTGCTTTGTGGGAGTGGCTTGCCAGCCAAGTGACTGGGTGGGTGTGGCCAACTTGTAAAATGTGGTGAAACTCACTTAACAACGCTCTTGCTTAGCAACCAAAATGTTGGCTCAGAAACTCTGGCATTTGAAGCACGCAAGACTTAAAGCTGTCAAGTTACAAGACCCTTGCACCCCTAACCCTTTAGAAAAAAATCCCAGGGGTGTTCAAACTTGACAGCTTTAAGACTTGTGGACTTCAACTCCCAGAATTCCTCCTCTCGCTCTTCATCTTGATGATGTGTGGACAGGGTGGGTGGGGAGCTGGAACCGGTTCTAAACAGGACTATAGATTTGTTAGAACTGACAGGAACCCACCCCTGTTACAGTCACAGAAGGAAATTGCAACCTAGAACTCTGAGGAAGTGATACTAGATAGTGTAGACAAAACTGGACTAATATCTGGCTCGTTTAAAACAGCTTTATTTTTTTCCAATGTTTCATACAGATTCTAGGTACAACTGTAGTTCAGAAAGACAAATAGAATCATGATTGGGGGAAAACAGAAAAAGGAATGTAGAATAAAAGGCAGAAAAGTAGAGAAGAGTAATGCTATATTAAGGCATGGAGCTGAATAGGTAGAAAGTCCAGCATTGCAGTGGAACAGGGTGAGGAAGAGAGAAGGCTTTGGAAGTCAATCAGACATGGGTTGCATTAAGCCCCCTCTGCCCTCCAACCTGGTCACATACAGCTAAGAAGTTATACTCTTTTGCAGTCCTGATCTTGAAGGCACCAGTTCGGGTGATATCCCTGATTAACATAATTCGTTGGGATCTGGAATTTTTGAAGCTGCATGTTTTCCATGCTGAATCATAGCTGCTGGGAATATTATCAAACATTATCATTTCTCTAGGTCATTGTCAGTACAGTTTTGTTGCCTTACAAAGTCGGAATGGAAAAAAATTAATCAGCCAAGTGCAATCTTCCAAAATTAGAATTAAAATGTTTAAGGTTGCCATCTTCAGTTCACTTTTTTGCTGTTCAGAAGGCAGAGGTCTTCTTGCAGCTAACAGGCAGCTGCATTTGACAAGGGCCATATTTTCAAGCAATACTTTGTCCCTGAAAATGACAGCCGTTTGAATATAATGGGTCTTCTGTTCCTGACAATGCAAAACTAATTGGAGTATAATGACTAAAAGGATCTCCTGCTGTCATTTGCAATTTGAACTAAAGAGGGGAGGGGCTGAATGTCTTTGAGAGCCCTTGGAGTCCCACTTCTAAATGGAAAGTTTCTTGCACAACGTTTATACAATTCTACCATAAATAAAGCCCTCATATAGAGGCAATAAATGGCTACTTTCATTAATGTCCATTGGATTGTACAAGCCAATGCTGAGGAACATGGGATGCTATTTAGCAACAGCAATAGCGCTTAGCACTTACAGTAGACTTATATACCGCTTCACAGTGCTTCACAGCCCTCTCTAAGCACTTTATAGAGTAAGCATATTTCCCACAACAATCTGGGTCCTCATTTTATTGATCTTGGAAGGATGGAAAGCTGAGTCGACCTTTAGCTGTTGAGAATTGAACTGCCAATCTGCTGGCAGCCAGCAATCAGGAGAAGAAGCCTGCAATACTGCATTCTAACCACTGCACCACCACAGCTCTCTAAATACTTTAAAGAGTATCTTCAGAGTTTCTGTTCTTGACAGCACAAATGAGAAGTAGTTATAAGGGGGAAGAAGGTTCAATAAAGTGAGCCATATATTGGGAACAGGAAAGAAAGAGCTAATCATATGTTATCTCAATTGAGCCCAACTCATACCAGGTCTAGATCCTTGGGCAACATTCAAGCTTATTTTTATGGTTTCAGTAACATAAGAATGTGCCAGTGAACTTGAAGCTGCAGAGCAAACTCTGGTTAAATCACTTTGTATTCTTGTACCCAAAAGAAAACAAAATGTGAGAAAATGAAAGAATCTATTGAAAAATTAATTTCATAATGGCTCCTCCCTTTAATAAAGTTGCTCATAAAAAAGCATTAATAGGAGCATACATAGATTCAGCCATATTCTATATCAATTTTAAACTGCTATTATGTCTAAATCAAATTGGGATTACCCTGTGATATATTACACTTTTATTTAGAATTCCAAGTAATAGAGATGCAATTTGAGAAAATTTAAATAGTTTGTCTATTGAGGACCCACTGGGGAGTTTCGGGAGGACCATTTATCAACGTTTCTGTTTCACTTCAGCTTATCCTACAGGAATAGGCAGCTAAAAAAGACTAGTGCTAGTTTTGCCACAGCTGTCTGTTAAGCTTGATAGAAGCCCCATTTAGGCCATAGTGAACTATTATAGGTAATGCTCATTTAGCAACCACTGTAATTCAGAGTTGCTATGGTGCTAAATGTGGACACTTATGACTGGGCATCGAAGTTGTGGCTGTTGCAGTGTTCCCATGGTTAAAGGTAAAGGTCCCCCTCACACATATATGCTAGTCATTCCCGACTCTAAGGGGCGGTGTCATCTCTGTTTCAAAGCCGAAGAACCAGCACTGTCCGAAGACATCTATGTGGTCATCTGGCTGGCATGACTAAATGCTGAAGGTGCACGGAACGCTGTTATCTTCCCACCAAAGGTGGTCCCTATTTTTCTACTTGCATTTACATGCTTTCGAACTGCTAGGTTAGCAGAAGCTGGGACAAGTAAGGAATTATGCGGTGATAGGGATTTGAATCACTGAACTGCCAACCTTTCTGTTCAACAAGCTCAGCATCTTAGCCACTGAGCCACCATGTCCCATCGGCCCCATGGTTATGTGATTGTGATTCAGGTGCTTAGCAACTGACTTGCAATTACAGCAGTTCCAACATCCCACAGTCATGTGGTCACCCTTTGTCATCCTCATGCTAGCTTTCAACAAGTAAATTCAATGGGGAAGCCAACAGTCATGGTCATGTGACATTGCATTTAACGACCATGCATGATTCAGTTAAAGAATACAATACAACCAGAACTGTCCGAATGGCCATCATAAGTAAGCATGGTCATGTGATTTTTCACTTTGCAACTGTATCACTTAGCAACAGAATTACTGGTCCCAATTAATTGAGAATTACTTGTATTTCTTCACTGCTTTTCTGACTTCCTTTCTCATTGTGCAACATTCCTATGAACAGTTATGGCAACTGCAGCTAAGTTTGTATCAGTTTATAAAGTACTATAATTTTAATTCATTTCCATTATGGGAGGAAAACAACCTTTAAATGACCTTTAAATACCTTGAACAGAACAGACAACAATAATAATGCCTCTGTGTTTTCTCTCACTTAATTATTTAATTATTATCACATAGAGTTGCTGCATAGATTATCTATGAGTGCAGGAAATGCTGCTTAAAGTAATCAGTAGACCTAAGCTAGTGACAAGGAAAATACTTCAACAGGCAAAGGTTCACCCTCTGAAATAGCAGCCATTGTTTTCCTGTGATTTAATCACTCCCTCTACACTTAACTACTCTATAGGCAAGTATATTCCATTTCCAATAACAAGCTGATCTACAGAGAAGTGGAGAGAAATATTGTATATTTTCCTTTTTTTCCTAATAAGAAAAAATTGTTTAGCCCATGTTATTTCCCTCCCCCTACCCTTTATTCACACAATCTCTATTTCCAAATGTCAACACTTAGGAGATAGAATTGTTCCCTTTAGATGAGAGAAAGGAATTTTCCTCATAGCTTGGTTTGTAACCATAAAGCATTTCAAGCCCATATATAAATATTCGATTTTTATACATTATAGACAAAAGTAACCTAAAATTTTAATTCTTAATGCACAAAAATGGAAATATTGGAAATAACACTATTTCTGAGGTCTATTGAAATTTAAGCCAACTGCCCCATTTTTCGTTCATAAACTTCACCCTCTGTTTCAATCCACTTTCCCCTGATCTATCACATTCTCTTCTCTTAAATGATAATTAAATATTTAGGTTGCTATAGACAGAAAAAAGGTCTTTCGCTTTCTCTTTTTGCAAAAATCCTTTGAAATCCCATTTTCCAATAGTCATTAGAACTTCGGTACAATTCTATATTCTTAGTTCTAAACATACAAAGGGAGGTAACCTTTTATGCTATGCTAGATTTGAAGCTGTCTTTTCTTTTATTAAAAAAATATTTAAAATTTTAGAGTTTATGGTTTTATACCATTAAAATTTACACTTTTATCTTTAAGATGCCCCAAACTACTGCAGTTTGGAACTGCATATACTGAATGAATAAATGAAGCAGTCAATCGATCTTTAGTAAGCTGAGTTTAAGAGAAATTTCATGTCTTACAATGTATATGAATCTTTTTATTTTTTCTAGTTTTGCTTTTAGTCTAACCATTTTTATAACTAAGACAAAAATACAGCAACCAATAAAATCTAATTCATTTTAATATATGATTACTGTAGAGTGATCATTGTATACACAGAGATGGAAAGATTCAACATTATAAATGAATGCTTGGTGGTCAGATTTTGCTGAAACAGATACATTGATTTCTTTGATTAGAGAAAAGATATTATTTACACAAGCTGGTAACTGAAAGCCTCCTGTAAATATTTTTTTAAAATGGAAAAAAAGTACTTATATATTATGGTTTTTATGATTAGATGGATAGATTAGAGAAAGAAGAGCAGTATAGTGCAACTTTACAGGAAGAGCTCAAATATGTTTGTTTTTATAATTGCTGTGAAGAATATTTTGTTCAACTTTTTATTTTCTTGCACTTTTTGCATTTTCTTTGATTATTTCCCCCCCTTAGTTTCTATTAGTGTGAGTTATTTTTTTTTACGAAAAAGTTTTTATTTTTAGACAAACATAAAACAAACATACATAAACACACACAAAATAAAAACCTTTCTCCAATTACAGTGTGTCGATTGGTTACAAAACATTTGTGCTTTCTCACAGTAGTCTTCACTTGCAATTTACATAAAGACTCATATCATTCTAATATATATGTATATAATTGTTATGGATATTAAACATTCATTTGACTATAGATATTATTACATCCTTTTTATGTAAATTATTCTAAATTTAAAATAAATTTATATTATGGCATTTCATTACATCATCCTGAAATCTCTAATAGCATTACATTTTTATATTCTATTCTATATAGATTTATTTATCTTTTATAACAAAGCTTTTCAACATCTTCTCCATAGTCCTCACTTACAATTTATATAAAATTTCATATTATCAATCAAGTGTATGTATATATATGCATTATAAGAATTATAAATCATTTATTTAGCTATAACTATTATTACTTTATTTTATACATAATACTATAAATTTAACTAAGTTTAACTTAATTTTTATTCTAACATTTCATTTCCTCATACTGTATCCTTCTAGCGGTAGTGCAGTCCTATATCTCTTGCCATTTGTGGTATTTGTATTCTAATTATTTTCTTGATAAGTCTTATCTGGACTTCTCTTGACACCTTGTTGTTCATTGCGTATCTTGTAAAACTCGAAACCCTCCATATTTTCCTTCCATCCGCTTGCCTTTAGTTATCACCATGCTTCTGACAGAATTTCTCTCATTGTTTCTGCCAAATTTTCTCCCTTTTCTTCTTCCATGTTTTGAGGTTTGACATAGGGTTCCAGTTTGTTAATCTCTCCTTTCAACAGTCCACTCCTGTTATTTCCAACCATGCTCGCTTTACTGTCAATATCAACAATTTTTTATCACTTTGTTCATATTTTCCTTCAATTTTTTGAACGTTATCCTCAAATTTAATCATCGTTTTATAAATATTCTCAACTATTCCCTCTTTTTTTCTGTTTTTTTGTTCTATGTTCTCCATCCTCTTTTCAATGTTTTTTGTTCTTATTTGTACTTTTTGAATTTCTAACATAATCATTTGCAATATTAATACTTTTTCTTATTCATGTTGTGCCATTCTTCCAGGTTATAGACTCTGCCATTAAAGCATCCAAGGCTTTTTTTGGTAAGTTTCAAACAAGTTCATTATAATCTTTCAAGTCAAGGCTTTCTCTTCGCTCCAATCCAGCTATTGATAGTACTCCAGAAGAGGACCTCTATAAACAATCCATACTCTTCCCACTAACCTTTTCAATAAACAAAATCAAGAGCCTTGAAGTATAAGATATGAGTCAGATGTTCAAAGGAAAAATAAAACAATGCTTCCAAGCCTCCAGCCTCCTGATGGCAGTGTTGCTTCTTTTTCCTCTGCTTTTATCACTCCCTTTAAATTCCTGAACTTAAGAAGAAGAAAGTTCTCAAAAGCAAACAATCCAGCTGAACATTGTAAAAAGAAAAGAAAGAAAATCTTAATCCCCAAATATGAAAAAAGAGGAAAAATAGAAGAAGAGGGGAAAAAGAAACCAGTCCAATTTAAAAAGTAAGAGGCATTTGTAAAAATTCCATCCATTAAAAAAAAAAAAGATAACACACTAATTTTAATTCAGGCTTAATTCGCCACTTGCTCTCTTCTGTCTTCAATTTTAATTTTACTCTAAGTCTTTTGGGGTGTTCTCTTCTCTAATAGTAAAATTTGTCTCACCATTTTGACACACTCTCTCTCCTGCTTTCCTTCTGTTTGGGATGTGTCCAAACCTTCTGCAGCTTCAATGGCTGCTTCTCTTTCACCAGAAAGAAGAGCTTCTCCTGGATCAATCAGAGACTTTGCGGTGTCCCTGAGATCAGCAGGACATGCCCTTTTCTATCACCGTCTCTACAGGATGGTTTAGGTCCAAAAGGACTGTCCAGCAGCAAAGATATCAACAGCAATCCCCGAGCTCCAAGATTGCATGTCATGTCATAGCGATGTCAGCCCTGCCCTCTCAGTGTGAGTTAATTTTTATCTCCTTGTTTAAAATTGTAATTTTATAATACTATTAAATTATAACACGTTTATATATTATATATATATGGAGAGATGATAGATGATAGATAGATAGATAGATAGATAGATAGATAGATGATAGATAGATAGATAGATAGATAGATAGATAGATAGATAGATAGATAGATAGATAGATAGAAGAAACTAACAGCAGCACTATCAGCAGTAGCACTGATAAACCAACTGCTAGCAGCAGACTGCCATTCAGACTGTCTTGGGCTAACCCAAGAAAGAACAATGCTGATTATGAGATATCCCTATACAGGAATAGCACCAGTCAACTACCAGCTAATAACCAACCTTCCAAAACAGGAACAATTTTATCAGGCTTTATAGACACTAAGCTATAGTGTAGCACACTCTCCCAGCTGCTGTACTGCATAGGCTTGAACCCCCTCAGCCACATAATCACTAAGACTGGATATGGATATAAGTTCAAGAGTATATCTACCATCAGTCACTTGACATCAAGATGTATGCAAAGAATGAATGAGACATCGACTCACTGATCCACCTGACATGAATCTACAGTGAGGACATCAGAATCCTATCTCAAGTCAATTGGATTTTCCTCCAATGTAAAATATGACAAAGTCTAAAAGAGATCATACTTTCAGACTTCCTGAGAAGGTGCTGGACAAAGAGGATTGTGAATTGGCCTTTTCACACCAATGCAGTTAAAAACTATTGAAATCAGACCCCTCAATGGCTTGGGGATAACACAGAAATAATGTTGTGGGGCCATGGCAGAAAAAAACCCCAATGTTGCCCAGGGATGTTTGTACAGTTTGTACATACAGGTGAGAGAAATTCTACATCACTTCTTGTATCATCTGCTCTCAATTTCAATGCAATGGAGAAATTACATCTTCTTGTGGGGTTCAGACCTGGATTCAGATTCCTTCAAGGTGGGTTCATTTTGCTTTGTTTAAGCAGGGAGTTGAACCTACTTACTGATTGTAATAGTTGTGCTCTTAGTTTCTGTTGCAATATAAGAATTTATTATCATGTCATTTTAAATATAAATTACGTGACAACTAGCTATTCTTAGGGCTATTTGCACGGTATGTTCTCATTATGTGCTTGTCCAAATGGGAGACAACATGAGGCAATCTTTCAAAAACATGCTAGGCTTTGCATCTTCTTTGAAGATTTTACAAACTCCCAGTATGGATTCCTAAGGACAAAGTTTGAGAAACTCTCTGATGTTTAGGACCTTGGTGAACTTTGAGATAATTTCCATCCCTGTAATTATTCTCACTTTATGAGTCAACCTGGCTAGCACTTAGCAGGGGGAAAATGGGAGTAGTTTGGAAAATAAAACTTAGCTGACTTTAGCTTTGGAAAACTCATGGGTTTACATTGTAAGGGTAAAGTTCAGAAACATCAGACATTTCTTTTGCATTGTTTATAGCCTTCCAAATGCCAGAAATGTCTTCCCAACAGCACCATTAGCTGAAACAAAACAAATCATTTATTTTATGAATATCCCTTAGTGTTTGGCATGGGATAACCATTGCTATATGGACTTAATATGATACGATTTCTTTCCTCCAGAGATTTCAGCAACCCCATCCAAAGCATACTTTGGGACAGTATTTTCTGCCAGTCTGTGGATATAGAGCAGGCTGTTAGGGTTGGATTCTCACCTTTCTGAGAGATCCATGAAATGAATAGGATCCACCTTAAAAAAATCCCATATGCCTTTTCATCTTTTGAAGAACTAAAGAAAGAAAGAAAATATGTCAATGCTGTTGCCTAGTACAGGTAGTCCTCAACTTACAACCACAACTGAGCCCAAAATTTCTGTTGCTAAAGTGAGACACTTAAGTGAGTTAACTGAGATTTTATGACCTTTCTTGCCACCATTCAGCGAATCACTGCAATTGATAATTTAGTAACTTGGTGGTAAAGTGAATCTGGCTTCCCATTGACTTTCCTTGTCAGAAGGTTGCAAAATATGATCACATGTCCCTGGGATACTGCGGCCATCATAAATATGAGTCCCTTGCCATTTGAATTTTGATCGTGTCAAAATGCTGTCATGGGTATGCTAATATGGTTGTAAATGTGAAAAAAGGTCATATTTTTCAGTGCCATTGTAATTTGAACAGTCACTAAAGAAATTATTATAAATTGAGGACTACCTGTAATATGGAAAGAGAGGAAGAAAAAAAGAGATGACAATGATTGAGGTGAAGAATGAAACAGTAATAGAAAACAAGAAAAGGAAAAAGGAAAAAAGAAAGCAAACACAGCATACAACAACAGCAATAAAATAAGATATACATATAAGGACACTCATGCACAGACACACATATAAAGTTTCTATATGCGTAATGGAGTGAGCTCCCATTACTTTCCCAGCTTCTGCCAACCTAGCAGTTTGAAAGCATATAGAAAAATAGGAACCACCTTTGGTGGGAAGGTAACAGCATTCTGTGCGTCTTCCGCATTTAGTCATGCCGGCCACATGACCACGGAGATGTCTTTGGACAGTGCTGGCTCTTCAGCTTTGAAATTGAGATGAGCATCGCCCCCTAGAGTCAGGAATGACTAGTACATAGATCCAAGGGGAACCTTTACCATTACATATGATTATAATCCTTCATACATAAACTATATCTACATCAACAACTTTTTTGTAGATTGAAGTAACATCAGGTTTTCAATACTGTGAATAACTTTGTCACTGATTGATTGATGAATGGATTGATTTGATTTATATGGTCTCCTATCTTACAAATGTGACTCTTGGTGACTTCAGCAATATAAAAATATTATGAAAAGGTAAAAACAAACAGTGTCATCAAGGATTAAACTCAGACAAAACAAGCAACAAAGATGTCTCAAAGGGTTATCAAGTGTCTCAAACTTTAGGTCCTGAACTCGTCCAGGTGCTCATTGCTTTACAAAAGACCATCAGGATCAGGGACAATCTAATCTCAGGGGTCATGGTTTTCCAGAAGAGAGGAACAAAAACAAGAAAGACCCTTTCCAATTTTGGAGGACCATTCTCATTATGTCAAGGGAACAGAGAATGCTGCATTTGTGTTGTCCTAGTGTCAATGTCCATCTAATAGGTTTAAAGTGCAAAAGAATATGTTAACTTTTTCTGAGAGTCAAATTCGTATATGCAATTACTTCTTCACAGCAACAAATATCTTTAGGACATTGCATAAACATATGTTTTAATGAAGTGTCATTCTCACTGCCTCTTCAACCACACAATCCATCCATCCATCCATCCATCCATCCATCCATCCATCCATCCATCCATTCATATTTTCAAAAGTTGTAACTTGACATGGAGATCCTATCTGAGATCCAAAAGGCCATGTTTAAATGTGTGTGTGTGTGTGTGTGTCTGTGTCTGTGTCTGTGTCTGTGTGTATGTGATCTTCAAGATTTATTCTAGTGGCATAAGAAAAATGCTAATACTCTGTGTCAGTTGAGTAATTAATGCTAACTAGGCCAATTTTTTTCCATCAATCTTTTCCTAACTGGCAAATTTGCCAATGAAAAAATAGCTTACAAGTTCTGCAAGCTGAGTAAATCCTGTTCTATTTTTAGGGATTTAAAGCTTGGGTTCTGTAGTGCTTTGGTGGTTAGCCTAAGAAGATTATTGCAAGTGTGGCAGATTAGGCTCAGAAGCTGTTCTATGACAAAGCAATAAACTTGCCACAGGGCCTGCATCAGAAGAAAGTAATATTCAGATACACTGCATCTAGTCTGAAGCATCTAACTAGCTAAGAGCAGGTGAAGTTCAATATGGAACTGTGCAATATAGTAACTATGTTCTGCATTGGTTGTGGCACATATAGTGGGCAATTCAGTAGTTCAGTCTTGAGATTACTGATGCATAAAGTTCTACATTCAAGCTATCCCTTTCAACGAGAACTGTTCATTTTGAATTCTGCAAAATCATTTTTTTGGAGAAGGAGTGGGAAATAGTGGAACTATCAATATCAACTGAACTTTGGTGAAGAAGAGAAGAAGGCTGAGTTTCTTTGGCAACACAAAAAAAAACCCTTAAGATAGTAGTTGCTCTCTATTAAGTGCAGTGGTTCCCCACTCCCATGTCCTATGACTTCCTTATTTGTGGCTTAATACAGTAAACATGATTTGTACAACCATGATTTACTACTACAATCATGGTTGATGTAGGTATGTTGAATGAGGTTGTCACTTTCTCTCCTGTCCCTAGCCCAAGTATATTCTACTTTTGACAGCAGGAAAGCCTACTGATTTTATTCCTGCACCCACCAACTCTCATATCAGACAGGGCTCTTGGCTGGGGAATTCTGGGATTTAAAGTCTACATATCTTAGATGCTGATGTTCTAGAGGATTGGAGATTGGGCCATTGAACCACTGGGAACTTAAACCATCTCCCTACTTCTTCTACCATCCCCCCATGTCTTGGTAGCAGTGGCTTCTCTTCTCTATTGAGAAGAAATACACTTCACTCACCACCGTGGTTGTCCTTGAAACATTTTCCAGCAGACCTCCAGAGCTGGGAGCAGTGATAAAAGTGGCAAGTCAGCTTGACAGCACCAATGGATCCGAGTAGCAGGTGACAGGCCCTTTTGGAAGGGTGCAGTGAAATGGATGTTTGGGAAACTATTTTTGAAAACACTAAACATAGCTCTAAAAACAGCTGATAGCAAGAGGACAGTTGGATATTGTGGTGGGAGAGCTCCTTCCTTGCTTCTCCACTCCCATGCCCGTCACCTGTTTTTAGAGAGATTTTCTGAGATCTTAGCTGCTTGCCATTAAAATCCCTCTTTTAATAAGGGATTTGGTCTTTGCCACAATCTCAAATATGGGAAAGGGAGACAACAGTTTAGTAGCAGGATACAGGCCCTGATGCAGAAAAACTCAGACTGAAATCTTATTTTTTTCAAATGCATGGATGAACAGTGTGTGAGCTAAGAATTTTACAGAATCTTTGGCCATGTAAAAGTGTGTCTTACAATATGGCATTTGTCCAACTGAAACAGACTGCTGGTGTCCTACTGCCTTTAACAGTGGTAATTTGGTCATCTGTCTTGCAATGGCTAAGTAACTACTTTCCCACACTAAGATAGGAAGCCTCTGATTTACTCAGGGGTGGGGGTTTTTTTGAGGAAGAGGGTTGAGAAAAAGAAGAAGAATATGCATGTATCTAAATATGCTGTAGGTTTGAAGGGATCCATATGTGGTCAACATCCTCCTCATCAATCACTGGTAAAGGAAATAGATTAATGAAGGCATTTTTATAGCTCTACTCAGTTACGTGTATGCACTACTTCTCTAGTGTTATTTTTAAGCTCAGATATTATATGATGTGGGGAAAGAATCTTCAGAAACCCCAAGGAGCCATGACCAGTAAGAGCAATGCTTTTCAACTGCGAACCATTTGGACCAGGGGTGAAATCCTCCCAGTTCGGCCCAGTTCAGCCAAACTGATAGGGACAATGGTCCCTGGTTCTGGGAACCGGTAGTAGAAAAAGGCTTCTGAGAATCATGCAGCTCACAGCTAATCCACATGATAGTAGGAAGCTTTCCCCTGCCACTTTTAAAACATTTTTCCTGCCTATTTGCCCAAATTGGTAGGAAAACAATGCTTTAAAAAGTGAAAAAAAGTTGGCCATGCATACCCAGTCACATGACCTCCCACCAAGCCACGTCCACAGAACCAGTGGCAATTTTTTTTTACAAATGAATAACATGTAAATGGGGGGGGGCATTAACACGTACTCAATAGTGCAATTATTGACTTATTGACACCAGAAAATATACCAATCACCATCCCAAAGAATATAGGGGGAAAAAATCAAGACTGGAAGAGGCCATCCATAAAAACAGCTTGACAGAGTGCAGAAAGATGGAATATAATGCTTCAAACTGGCATAAGGGATGGCTCCGTATTCCAAAGTTTTTAGAATTGCCACACTGATTAAGGTGAGTTTTCATTTTATTTCCAATACATAGATGCTTGTTATTCTTTCCTAACATGATGACCCTTAGCTGGGACTGATTATAGTTTTCATCACCTCTGTTCAGTAGAGCAGTGGTCTCCAACCTTGGCAACTTTAAGACTTGTGGACTTCAACTCCCAGAGTTCCTCAGCCAGTTAAAGTCCACAGGTCTTAAAGTTGCCAAGGTTGGAGACCACTGCAGTAGAGTGAGTGGTCATATTAGTGGGAGGGGGATGAGAGTTTTAGGACAACACAGGTGGAGGACAGCAGATTGAGTCAATCTGACATACACCTTTCTATTTCTACCCTGCTTAATACAAATGTAAAGCTTCAATTGTTTTCATGTGTTTATGGCCATTTAAGAAGAAGTCCTATCCATATTGCTATGGAAAAGTCATAGGAGGCCTAAAATGATTTCTTCATTGTACATTGGCAACTTTTATCACATTTTCACATGATATGATTAAAAAAAATCTTCCTGATATTCTTCCAGGATATTCTTAATGTTAAGAATATCCTGGTATGATCTGAGCATTTGCAGGTTTTGGAACCAGAGAGAGAAAGATAATTACATTAAAGCAACCAGAACCGAAGCAAAAATCCACCACTAAAGTATTGCCAGCAGGTGACTATCCATCTTTGTTTAAAAGGTTCAAAAGCTTTACACATTTACTGAAACAGTTTTAAAATCATAATTTGTTGAAAAAAAGCCTACTTGTCTTGTTTGATATGATATATGATGGATTAGAATGATCTGCAATTTTATCAGTCAAGCTGATTTTACTCAAATTATACTTTCTCATGTAATTTGAAATAATTACTTTAATTTCTAGCCCCTACAATAGGGAACATATGACTTTCCTACAATAGGGGCAAGATACCCATGACTTCTCAATTATTTCTAGTCTCTTAATTTCCACAGTCCTAGCCAGTATGACCAGCAGTGAACAACATCTGGAAGACCATATGTTCTTCAACCCTGCTTCAAAGCAACACAGAACAAATTTGCTCCTTGTTAAACTAGGAGTAACAAAATAGAGGCACCCAATTCAGAGATTATGGCTGCCATGAGCAAATTTTAAAAATCTTAGCCCTTTAGGAAAGCAGTTTCTTAAATCCCATAAATTGGCAAGATGTTTTCCATGTGACTCTGCCTGATTTCATGCACAATTATGAAATCTTGGTACAGCTGCTGAGAGAATGTAGCTCTGTGGTAGAGAAGTCTTAAAGCAATTGGGCCAGATCCAGTTGGAAACTGTTTAAAGTATTTGGATCTTCCCAAATGCAGTGTTTCTCAACCTGCTGGCTGGGGAAGTCTGGGAGTTGAAGTCTACACATTTTAAAGTTGCTGAAGTTGAAAAAACACTGAGTTACTAAGTAGTTAGAGAAGTCAGCTAAGGTGGCTTTTTTTTTTTTTTACTCAAGTAGCAGTTTTCCAGTGAACACCCCACTGTTAGAATTGGACCAGATAATACTATAATATATGGGCAAACTACCATGCCTATTTCTGTCAGTTAGGTTTTTCCTTTAATATCTCCTTGGTTAATTGGTCTTGTTAAAGACCTATTGTGGTAAAATTACAAAAGTTTCTAAGATACATAAGAGAGAAAAGTATGTTTTATTATTCTACAATTGTATTTGTATGGGCATGCTTTCTGCAAGCTAGTTTCCTCTAAGCTTCTCTTTAAAAAAACCAACATGAATCACCTCACTGACTATGACTAGCTGACTTTCCCCCCTAGAGTAAATACTGTATACATCCAAATAGCTGTTTTCATCTGCATGGAAAGTAGGGTAGCCAGTAATCTACAAAAAGCTGCTAAACCTACAGATTTACAACTATCAGCTGCATATTCTTAAAAAGAAATGGGATTGCTACCACCCCCTTTTTCATTTGTATTACAACGTGAGAATGAAGACAGAGGCTCTTTGTACGGTAACAGTGTAACTAATTTAATGTAACAGTAACTTGTAACAAAGTAACACTAGTAGACCGGGCTGGACGCGCGGTAAAGATAATTGTATTAAGAAGTAGACCGGGTAGTCTCTGAAGAAGAGGCAGCGAAGCAGTTCCGAGTAGACCGGTATGTTCGGCTGCTCTGGGTAGATCGGGTGGCGGTTGGAAAGAGCCTGCCTTTTATAATCCAGCAGACTCGCGCTTGACAGCTCGGCAACTGACAGGCGCGTCTGATTGGCTAAGATGCGCCTGGCTGCTACCGAGCTGTCATTCGTAAGAGCGAGGACTACCTTTTACTATACAACAATTTGAAAGCTGTTAAAAGGAGGGGGGAATATCTTCAGAGAATTCACATTTAGAAAGGACAATGAAATGATATTTTGCAACAAGAAGTTTTGGTCAGGTTAGTTAATACAATTTAAGTATGCTTTTATCCAAATGATATTTTTACATATCAGTTGCATTATGAATTCCAAAATTGGGAGATTACATATCCCTGCTTAGAGTACAGATTTCAACACAGGTTTGTTTGGCTTTTCAGCAGACTGATCTCTAAAATGAATTTCACAGTCATTACTGCTTTATTGATTGATTGATTTTAATTCATATGGTCTCCCATCTCAAATTTATGACTCTGGGCAGCTAATAAGAATTAAAATAAAGACACAATATCCATGATATCAGCACCACGGTAAAAAAACAACAACACATCAACTCATCATAACTATTGGACAAGTTGATACACATTCAGATCTTCAAGTTCAGTGACAAAGAAAGCCCTATCTGTAAGGCCTTATTAAAGGCAGCCAGGACTTATTTTCCAGATTTATTAGTAGAGCTGCTTTTGTGTCAGGCCCAAACCATGGCAAAATTCATGCTTGTATACTCGGGGCTTTAAATTTTATGTCATAAACAATTCCTTTTTTTTTAAGGAAATACCCCTTCAAGTGTTGGTCAACAAAGTTTGGGGGATTTGGGAGACACTTAGAATGCTGCTACTATGACTTAAACTCAAGATCACTTAGAATCAAGATCATGTAAAGTGTTAATACCACTTTATAATGCCTTGGTAAGGCCACACTTGGAGCACTGCATTCAGTTTTGTTCGCAACAGTGTAAAAGAGATGTGGAGACTCTAGAAAGAGTGCAGAGAACAGCAACAAAGATGATTAGGGGACTGGAGGCCAAAACATATGAAGAACGGTTGTAGGAACTGGGTATGTCTAGTTTAATGAAAAGAAAGACTTAAAACATAGGTGGATGAGCTAAAGGGAGACATGATAGTAGTGTTCCAATAACTCAGATATTGCCACAAAGAAGAGGGCATCAAGCTATTCTACAAAGCACCTGAGGCTAGGACAAGAAGCAATGGGTGGAAACTAATCAAGGAGAGAAGCAACTTAAAACTAAGGAGAAATTAATCAGTGGAACAACTTGCCTCCAGAAGTTGTGAATGCTCCAACGCTGGAAGTTTTTAAAAAGATGTTGGTTATCCATTTGTCTGAAGTGGTGTAGGATTTCCTGCTGAAGCAGGGGGTTGGACTATAAGACCTCCAAGGTTCCTTCCAACTCTGTTATTCTATTCTAAACTCTTCTATCTTCTGCAAATTTATGATAAGTGAGATTGTATTTCCTCTGTCCAAAATTTATTAATTTTTCCACATTAAGTCAGAACCAATTTTGTATTCTTTCTGAGTCAATAATTTCCATTTTGTGACTTCAACATTTACTAGATCGGGATATAAGCCTTGGAAAATAAGGATATATGTATATTTGTTTTGTTTTATTTCTGTTGCAAGCTTCCTGTGGGGTACTGAGTAAATCAGTTGTTTTCATTCCTATTAATTGCTTCATTAAAAAAATCTAAAATCAAGACAAAATACAAACTATGCATCTAAATATGACCTACATAACATTGGAAAACTATACCTCTTTTATCATCTCAGACTGTTATAGTAAACATACAACTGTGATAATAAGTGGATGCTGCATCCAGATGTTTAGCATTCTGAATAGCATGAGGAAAAAAGAGCAGTGACATTTATAATCCACTTGGTAACCCATTAGGTAATTGCTGTTTATTCCTTCTGCCACATTTGTGGCAATACCATTGAACAAACAACAGCTTCTTTATGTAATAGGACTATTATGCTGGAGAAAACACAATGGCCACAGGTGGTTATACAGCAGAGAATGATTTTGAGTTTCTGGCCGACTTTTATTTTACTATATTTATTTATTCATTCACTATTTGTGGTTCAGGGGGATATACAAAAAAGTAACAGAAAATAAAGAATAAATACAGAACACCTCCATTTCCTCAACATAACTGATATAAATGATAAAAATATGCACAGACATCACCAAACAGATTCATTTACCATGCCACTGCAGTGCAGGGAGAAAAGTCAGGACTACAAGGCTCTGTACAAGATAGGCTTGAGGCCATCGAGAACCTTGAACCTGATTTCAAAAGTGAGGCATAGCAACAAATTATTGTTTTAGAAAGGGAATCTGTAATCGCTCTGGGATCTCATAGGATGGGCAGAACTGACAAGGCAGAGGTAGTCTCTTGTGCCAGAACTGTATAGGTGACATTCAGCTTCTTCAATTCCACTCAGAAGCCTACATAAAGTTAATTCAGCTCTCAAAGTAGTAATGTTACTTGGGCATAGCAAGGTGCACGGTGAGCTGCTATATTCTGGACCAGCTGCTACTTTTGGCTCCAAATGAGGAAATGAAATCCTATCTGGAACCAAAGGTGAAATATCTCTAAAACTGGATGCTGGCGGGGCAGGGGGGGGCATATATGGGCAAAAGCCACAGTCACAATGTCTTATTAACCCTAGTAAGACTTCTAGAGTCTTACCTAGAACCCCAACAGCCTACAGATACTGCAATAGAACCAGCATAACATCACTTAGTCAGCCAAGTGCTGAGGTTCTTTACTATATTATATTTAATCCTATGCTTACCTAATGTCTTCGTGTTGATTTTAAACAAAAGCAGGGAGCAAATGGATCATTGAGGCACTATGCAAAGTGGGCCCAAAAGCTAGACCTACCTACCAACACAGCAACCTGAAATAACTCTGGAATAAAGGAGAACCACTATAACAACATCCATTCTAACCCCAGTTGTAATCCCAGAAAGACGTCATGATCAATGGTATTGGAAAGGTCACTGGCAGATTAAGAGGGACCAGGAAGGTTATACTTCTGCTATCCCAGCTATGATGTAGATTATTTAATAGTGTGATCAATAGAATCTCAGTATATTTCAACCTGAAACCTGACTGAAAGGGATCCAAATAATCTATTATTTCCAGAGTCCTTCAAAGTTGCAGCTAAATGGCCCTCACAACAACCTTCACTAAGAAGGGGAAATTGGACAAAAAGTGTCCCCAGTTCTATTGGCTCCAGTAATAACTTCTTGAACAAGGAATTTATGATTGCTTCCTCCAAAGTCGACAGGGTCATTTTTTTCTGTCAAAGACACTTTCATCCAAACTTGTATTGGATCATATTCACTTCCCAGGAACCTTTAATCAGCCAGGAAAAGCATAGAACTAAAATGTAGGTGGATGAACTAAAAGTTTCCAGGACCCTATCAGCTTTAAATTCTTCCCAGACCTTGCCTTAAACAACCCAATAGGTCCTGTGTAAAATGCATCCAGATCTGTGTGACTTTACCTGACAGATGCTAAATATAATCCTTATAGCTGCCTTGCAAGTGTCCCTCCCCCCCAGTTCTTCCTAAGAGGTATCTGATCACATTGTAAGCTAACACTTTATTGATGACAATCTTAAAATGGCAATTTATGATGAAAGAAAAAGATTATTCAGCCAATCCTATACATAATGAATGTTTTGTACTTTTGAATGCAATAATGTGATTGTGCAGATTAATATAAATCCTGAATAATATATTTCCTGATTAATATATCCTGGGCCCAGTTTCTAAACTAGGATATCTTCATATGACTAGTTTATGGTACAACATAATGTTGATTCATTTTGTATTGCCTAGATTCCTTTGAGATCAGATGTATTAAATCAATGTTTGCAGGATTATTTCTTTCAGGTTCACAACCATGGTAGAATTTCTTGCACTTGATTTAGCAGTTTGACTAGGGTCATACGAGTTAAGTTAACATGACATGACATGACATGACATGACATGATATACATGATATAATATGTCATGCCATATTCTAAATAAGAATTTTTTGCACATTAGAAAAAAGCCACTAAAATAATAGGTAGACAGGAAGATGCTGTTTCCTCTTAATGTCCATTGTAATTTATTTACAGAGCTGCTTTTTCTAGCTTATGGCATGATTAAACATACTTTTTGACTTGCACTTCACTGCCTTGAGTTGGATCATTAGTTGTTGATATAATGACAACTGTACCCTAAGAAACTCTGACTCTCAGCTCCTAAAGTTTCACAAATACTCAGCAGCAGCTTTCACCACCCTTTTAAGGCCAGTGCACAGTATGATAATTGATGATGTACTAACTGTCAGTTTCTTCAATTAGCACCAAGTAAGACATTAGGGGAATGGAGACTTTGGGTTTGTGGAGTCCTCTTTAAAAAAAAATACAAAAAAACCCTTAGAACTTGAAGTTTGCTAATCAGACTAAAATGCTAAGTAGTCAGAGGAAGGTTTTAGCAGTACTGGCAGTCACCTATTGCACCTCATCATGAATCACTCATTCTATATTTTAAAAAAATACAAACTTATATCTTAGTTACTAGAGATCAAAGTGTCCAAGGAAATAGATTAATTCAAATGCAATGAATTAATCATTATACTGAAGTTAAAAGACAAGCAATTATCAGAATGGTAGCTATGGCAGAGATCTTTCTAAATTTTTAACATTTCATTTAACTTAAAATACCGAAAGTTGGAAAAGATTGGTGATCTGCCAATCATTTTTAGATATACCAAACCCATAGAAACACAGGGTTGGAAGAGACCACAGAGGTGATTGTTCAATTTTATCTTTAAATAAGATTAAGACAATTTGCTTTGTATTCCAGTCTAAGATTAGGAAATGCTGCTCTATATCTTTCTTTTGAGTCTTGTATGATTTTGAATCTTGCTTCCCCCCCGCCCCCAGCCCAGTTTCCAATTGGTGCCATTTGGAATAAAACATTTATCTTAGATAATATCTAAGTTTCAATAAATTGTTCATCTTATTCAATAATTTGTTATAATTGTTTTCAAATGTATTATTATTATATCCTATTAAATAAGAGTTCTAGATATTTCACTATATTTTTCTCATATCCCAACCCCCCTTTTCATGGTTTTTTTTATTGGAAATTGAATGCCTTATTATCTTACTTTTCATTTAATTTTTTTATCTCTAAAAGGTAGCCAAAAATCTTTGGATTCTGCCATTAGTATCTTATGGAGCTTTGTGTTTGCCTAATTGTTACTACTATATCATCTGCATAGCATTTCATCTAGTATCTCTCTCTACCTGAATCTTTAGCTGAAATATTTGTTTAGCTTTTCAGTTCTTGCCTGCCAGGACCTCCTAACCAATTATAAATAATAAAAGAAAAAATGGCCAGCCTTGCCTTTGACTTTCCATATTAAAAGATTGTAGAGATTATTCCATTTACTGTGAATTTTAACTTGTCAAAAGCTTTGTGTCTAAAAATATTTCTGTTGCTTTATTTTTCCTATTATTAATTATCTAAGGCATTTATAACAAATCTGCCTTTATCCATCATCTTGCTCTTTGGAATGCAATCCATCTGGTCTGTAGATATAATTTCAGGAATGCATTTCTCAGCTTGGCTAACTAGTTTACATGACTGAGATTTCTTTGTGTCATCTAGTTTTTCTGATGTCTTTGTATTGTATTTCTTGTCTGAATTTATTCATTGTCTTTAATATGTAATGGTTTTGCAAATTCCTCTTTTATATTTTGCAATATTAGGCTGTCACCATTGAGTTTGGTGCTTTTCCAGTTCTATGTTTCATTATTGCTTCTTTGATCCCTTGAAACATTAGAGTTGAGTAAACCAGACAAGAATCATAGCTAAATAAGCTAAATCAACTTTATTGTAAGGCTACGTTAACAGAATCTTACAAGTTTGAAGGAAGAAATTTCCCACTGTCTTCTGTTCAATTTGAGCAAGTCCTTTGTAGGTTTCTTTCTCTGACTAATAAGTCACTGGGATCCTCTTTCTTTTGTCTGATTATTTTCTAGGCAGTCCCTCTTTTCCTCGTCCCTTAAAATCACCCACACATTTCAACAGAGTTTGTTTAATATTTATACCATATATGTTATGTGAATTCTTTCATTTCTATATTCTAAGAGAATATTCTTGTTTTTCTTCAGGTCCTATAAATATTTTGCCTTTATTTTGAATGTTAGAGTACTTCACATAGTGAATTTTTTAAAAAAACTTGTCTTAAAATTAAGAGGCTACTTCAAATGGGAACTTTTTCAAATATGCTTTCCCCAATATCATTCTTGAAATATCACTATTTTTTTAGATGATTCATCTGGTGAATATTTGCCCATGGTAATTGTAGATAACCAAATTTAAGTAGAATTTATGTGAGTGAACCATCATTTTGGAATTTTAGCTCAGTAGACTTGGGTAAGAACTACATCTAGGAAGATGCCCCTTGCTGATCAATGGCTCCATCGTTCCCAGTGGTTGCAGGTAGATGTTAAATAGCTGCAAAGAAATGTCCATGGGACAAGTTGCTTTGTTAAGTCAATAGACATTTTCTAAAAGACTTACCTCATAGCTCTGCCTTTTTTATAGTCTTTTCAGACAACTGGGAAAGGTCTATATGATATGAGGATGAAGTAGTCCTCAAAGAGGTTTCAAATGATATGCTCTAACTAAATGCTTGCCAATTGGTTTGAGAACCATTGTCTGGATTGAATGAATCAGTCCTATTTGTGCTAGGCTGCACATATTTCAGACAGGATACACAACACTCCAGTCCAGATGGCAAATGCAAAGCTAACAATAGTTGTATCAATTATTTTTTTAAAAGAAAATTCACTTTCACTTTCTAAAGTGTGAGTGTCTTGTGATCACTTGCTTTTTCTTTAAAGTCTTCAGAATGTTCTCTGTGAGGTTTTCCTGAAGTCCCCCTCCCACTTTTGGTCCCCACTCCATCTAGATTCTCTTTTCAGAATTTGGGTTATGAATAGTTACAAGTTATTGAGTTCTCTGTTACTTCTTTAAGCTCTTCTTGTTGTATTTGAAATGATCTGTTAGTAGAATAGTTTTTCAAAGTTAAACAAAAGCGGAAGGAAGAGTGGAAGAAATATGAATATTGTGAAGTGATATTTCCACTTGATTCCCTCCAATGTTGGTTGATTGTATAATATTCACTGAAGGTAGGACATGACTTTTAGTTGTTAAGCAAACAACTGTTTCATCTTTGTAATTTAATTCAATTGGCAATTTTTGGCAACTAATCAATGCTACCTTATTCCAAAGATCATAAACTCTTTTTCAATATATTTTTATATATTGAGTTAGCATAGATATGTATTTCAGATATGTATTTCAGATTTTTTAAAATAAGAATACACAATAGGGATGTGCCAATCAGCCAAGATCCAACCAAAATTGACATTTGAAAATATCAGAATTCAATCTGAATTTGAGAATTAAAATATTAAATCAACCTTGAATGCAATTCTATAAAATATTTGATTACAAAATGTAATAGGTATGCATATAATTTAGTGGTTTATGCTTCAGCTATTTCATTGTAATAAAAATGTATATTATTTTACTGCACTTCTCCAAAAGGAATAAATAGCAGGAGATAGAAAGGGCATCGGAATAGCCTCCATTTTTGAACCAAGAGTTTATAGGAAGGTTATGTTGAAACAATACAAAAAAAGGGGAAAATATAAACACATTCAAAACTTTGAAAAGAAAATCCAGATTAAAGGTGATAATCATACTATTCCCTGAGTAGCTTTATTGTTTTAATTACATGATTCATTGGTAGGTTCGGCCTCTTCTGTAATGAAAATTAGGTGCTGTTTATGAAACAATGAAAAAAAGCTTCATACAATTGTTTGTGTGTATGTTTGTGTGTGTGATGACTTGCATATAAATAGACTGTGTGTCAAGGCTGATTGGCACTTTTACCTATATTTTTCCTTCTCTCATAACTTGACAATAACAGAGAGGTGGTGGATGGTTGGTGGTGGCAAGGTTGGAAGAATTGTATTCAGGCATCCATCAGCACCATGAGACATTGCTGGCATCTCAAGGACAAACTGAGCAGATGTCCCAGAGTGCCTGGCTGTTTCTCATAACAAAATGAATAGGAGAGATTGGTGGATGTTTTGGACTTTGTGTGGCACATAGAGTAAAGGGGGAATTAACTACACTTGATTTTGTGCTGGAAACCCAGAGCTACTTTTGCTTCTTCTGTGCCAATGTGGTTTATTCAGTAAAGTTTTATACTCTTGATAAAATAACATCCCAGGAGTTTTTTTTTTCTGGATTCGCCAACTAGACTGTGACATGAAGAGCAAATGTACAGTCAAATTCATTTGTGTGACAAAGACAGGGTGCAAACATATTATGGAAAGAAAACTAAGATTTTTGTTTCATTTTGGAAACAGTGGGGAAAATGAAATGAATAAAAGTGGAATTGCTAGCAATGAAGAACTGCAGATACACTGGACACAGAATCTAATGCATTGAGAATTAAGGAAGGATAATGATAAAAAGGTAAAAAAATGGAAAGAGAAAGAGGATCACACAGGAAACACAATCCAGATTTTTTTTAAAGCAGTAGAATAAAGCTGAGTTATCTTTCCTTTCTTTATAAAAATTTGCCCTGTTTTTCTAGTCAAAGTGAGATAAGCACAGCAACACTTTGATAGATATAATTTGTAGAAGTGATAAAACTCATCGGCTGGCCAATGTCTAACAAATCATCATACTTACTCAACCTCTTCATACTTTTCTCCATAAATAGAGAAAAGTATTAACAGTATATGAGATTTTGCTAAGGAAGCCCACTGAATTTCTGAGTCACCCTCATATCTCTCTGAAGCAATTTGTAAGCATTTGATTTGATCAAAGATTCAATTTTATCAGATCACTTTCCAATTTAAGCAAACCATTCAGATGAAATAGCTGACTTGGCTTTTGAATAATGTTTTAAAAGAATGCATTGTAAAAAAAAAGCTTAATACAGTTAATATAAATAGCCATGCTATATTGCCTAGTGTCCCATTCTGTCACAAACTTTGGGAAGGGACTGTGAGTTGTTCAATGATTTGAATTCTTTAATGAGACAATGATTATCTCAGTGGTTACATTTTATAAGAAGATATGATATTCTAGAATTTTTTTTTCCCTTTGGCATGGTTTCTTTTGGCATGGTTTCTCTCAGAGAGAGAGATGGAGAGAAAGAGAGAGAGAGAGAGGGAGGGAGGGAAGGAAAGAGGGAGGGAGGGAGAGAGACCCATGCCAGGCTAATCTAGGATAAGACTTTATTTATTTATATAGATTTTAAAATGTCAAAATTGAAATTGCAGTGCATATAATAATAAATAAAACAATAACAAAGAAATAATTTGTATACAGAAATATCAGTAAAAGAGAACCAAAAGAGCACACTTTTTTCATGCTGAGGGCTGTGCTTGGTCATTGAGTTGAGTGCCAGGACCATGTTCAAAAAGCTCAATTTCATTTAATTTCCATTTAACTGAAATGAAATATAGTAAGGGTGATTGCTTGTCAGTCAAGTATGTAATAACTTTCTCCATTGGTTCCATCCAAATTATGAGGTGGTAACACCTTTTAGAGCACTCTGGGGATTGCACCAATGACTTTTGCAGGCTTTGATTTTCTCAGGGATTTCAGATGCTGCTCCCCTCTTGAAGAAGTGCCCAGTGGGAGAAACACTTTTCCAACCACAGAAGCCTCATTTAAAAAGATCTAACTGAGCTCTGACTAATTTCTGATAGTTTCCTTCCAGTGTGTCCCAAAGCTGCTCCTATAAAAATCATTGTTCCTTTTAACAGTAACGGGAAGAACAGTCAAATAACCCAAGCCATCACATCCCAGGCAGCATGAAAAAGAAGCTTTTAAGAAATGAAGTATAATGAACAAGAATCCCCCCATTTCACTAATTCAGGTTTCCAAAGATGTCTTATGGCAATTTATTATTTTCTATTTTTAGATGAGAAAACAATAACATAAAGGAGGGCATCTAAGCAAGTATTTCTGATCATTCCACAGCTGGCAGACCAACAATGAAAAGGATCCTTAGTGCTGCAGTGGTTAGAATGTAGGACTGCTGGCTACGTCTGCTGCCTGCTGGCTGCCTGCAGTTTGGCAATTTGATATTCACGAGCTCAACAGTTCTAGACTGCATAAACAGAGGGATAGAATCAAGATCACGTGAAGTGTTAATACCAATTTATAATGCCTTGGTAAGGCCACACTTGGAATACTGCATCCAGTTTTGGTTGCCACGATATAGAAAAGATGGGGAGACTCTAGAAAGAGTGCAGAGAAGAGCAACAAAGATGATTAGGGACTGGAGGCTAAAACATATAAAGAACGGTTGCTGGAACCTGGTATTTCTAGTTTGATGAAAAGAAGGACTGGAGTGACAAGATAACAGTGTTCCAATATCTCAAGGGCTGCCACAAAGAAGAGAGAGTCAAACTATTCTCCAAAGCACCTGAGGATAGGGCAAGAAGCAATGGGTGGAAACTAATCAAGGAGAGAAGCAACTTAGAACAGAGGAGAACTTTCCGTACAGTTAGAACAATTAATCAGTAGAACAGTTTGCCTCCAGAAATTGTGAATGCTCCAGCACGGGAAGTTTTAAAGAAGATGTTGGATAACCATTTGTCTGAAGTGGTGTAGGGTTTCCTGCCTAGGCAGGGGGTTGGACTAGAAGATCTCCAATAACTCTGTTACTTTATTCTATTCTATTCAAGTTTGACTCAGCCTTCCATCCTTCCAACTTCGGTAAAATTAGGTCCCTGATTGTTAGGGACAATATGCTGACTCTCTAAACCACTTTGGGAAGGCTGTAAAGCACTGTGAAGTGATATAGTAAGTCTAAGGGCTATTGCTATTGCTATCCTACTGAGCTTCAGTTTGGTTATACACTGAATAAGATCAGTGGTGGGATTCACTTACCTTCCCTACTGGTTCGCAAATGTGAGGGTGTATGCTCGCTTCACTCACATGTACCTCATCTGCATTCGCACCACCTTCTGCACATGCCTAGTGCTTGTGCATTACATCAGGGGGTGGGCAGAACCTCCTGCAGCTGGCACTACCAATTCACCTGTACCGGAGAGAACCGGCTGCATACCACCTCTGAGTAAGATCCAAGGACAACTTTAAAACAGAATGCTGGCATGTAGAAATGAATTCGGAAATGGATTAAAAATCAGTTTCAGGGTTGGATATGATCCTAAATTCTACCAGAATCATTCTGGAAGAACATTAGATGTATGGGAAACACTTTGTTGCTATTGATGGTTGTCAGGATTTTTGCCATATGGGCTTCATAGGCCTAGTGAGAATTTCATCCTGCTTCTTTTAATAACAACTGATTCTTCTATTTTGAAGCAATGGAAGATTCCATTTCTATCTCTTTATGTCCATATATGGTCACAGATTTTATATTAGCCATTTAGCTTGGAAACAATGCTGAATCCAACAGTTTCCCCCCAAAAGAGAAACAGATTCTTTATCTTTAAGACCTCAAGATAAGGTTAAACATAACTCAGGTGGCAGATAAATTACTCACTGACTTTGCTATAATTATACTACATTGTTACATCTTATACTAATGTATGAGAGCTAATATTGTACTGGAAGGACAGATGTTGTGGTTTGAGTTTGCCTTCCCAATTCATGCAGTAATACTAATTAATAATGATCATAAAAACAGATCCTTACCAAAAGTAAATTTCAGTTTCAAAAGTAAGCATTTTAAAAATCCAACTTTCCCAACCAATTGTATGTGTCAATTTTTAGATAAATCCTATATCCTTCCTCGGCTAGGTTGGAGAATATGCCATCCTCTCGCCACTCACTTCAGTCGGCCGGGGAATGTGCCATTCCCTGGCTCTGGCCTTGCCCTGGAGCTGCCCTCGCCACCCACCTTGGCCGGGTTGGGAAATGCACAAATAGGGTGCCCTCTTGTCGCCCTCTTGTCTCCTTCTTTGCAAAGCGATTCTCAAAGAGGCAGTGGCTGGGAGGCTTCTTTGCCAGCCAGCCGCTTCCCAGCAGGCTGCTAAAAAATCCTCTGGTCAGAGAAAAAGCTGCTGCCATCGCCACCATATTCTTCACGCATGCGCATCTCATTGCCTTGCAAGTCCACCGACCCGGTAGTGAAAAAATTTGAAACCCACCACTGCTGGAGAGGAATTACAAAAAACCAGTCTATTGGTCAGTTCTTCATTCTGCCACAGTCGGTGGCTCTGCATTTAGCAGAGTCATCTTCAATTTGCCATTTCAGTTTCCAGAAGTGCAAGCAGTTGTGTATTGTGAATGCTAGATCATTGCATCACCCAGTGTACCTTGCAGTCTATGCCGAACAAAGATTGATTACTATCTCTTTGTTCTCTTTTGTCATACATTGTAGCTTCTGATTTATGTAGTTTGCTAATAAGTCAGTTAAGGCAACAGTTATGATGATGGCTATGGAAAAGATTTCAGATACATTCATCAGCATTAATGTTATAGTGCTGATGAAGATTCAGAGCACATTAATTAGATATATCCTAGAGCTATTTTAAATTTTATTAGACTATTGAATAATTAATGAATAATTATGTATATTTAGACAGTGTCTGTAATAGGGTGTACTACCTTCAAAATGATAAATGCTAATTTCAACTAAAGTTTATCTAAAGTCAAAATATCTAATTCATCTCTCTAAAGAATAAATTAACAACTTCATTACCATCAAGGGTCACTGTGAAATTCTATTCTGAAGCTTACTTCAATTGTATGCAGGGGTGGGTTCCTGCCAGTTCTAACCTCTTCTAAGGAAGAGGTTCCAAAAAACTACAGTGCCGTTTAGAACCGGTTCCAGCTCCCTCCTCCCGCCCATCCACACATCATCAAGATGAAGAGCGAGAGGAGGAATTCTGAGAGTTGAAGTCCATAAGTCTTAAAGCTGTCAAGTTTGAACACCCTGGGGTTTTTTTCCCCAAAAGGTTAGGGGTTCAAGGGTCTTGTAACTTGATAGCTTTAAGACTTGTGTGCTTCAAATGCCAGAGTTTCTGAGCCAACATTTTGGTTGCTAAGCAAGGGAGTTGTTAAGTGAGTTTCACCACATTTTACAAGTTGGCCATGCCCACGCAGTCACATGATTGTCAAGCCACTCCCACTTGGTCACATGGCCAGAAAGCCACTCCCAACCAGTCACATGGCCGGCAAGCCAATCCCACAAAGCATGCCACACCGACAGAAGAGGTTTTTGAAACCCACCATTGATTGTAGGATTATGTGAACAGCAGCACTGATGGAGGAAGAAAGTCAGAGATCAAAACTTAAAGGATGGTGAGCATGATGGTACAAGCCTGCCGCTTTTGTATGTGCATGCAAAGAGTCACAAAACTGAAAGAGGCCATGTAGGCCATCAAGATCAAACTTCTCATCCCCTGCCATGAGCCTAATTAATTGCTTAATTACATCTTTTGATCCTTAATTCCATCCTCTAACTTTTTCTAATATCCTACCAAAATCATGATTACCAGGATTAAAGAAATCTCTTTATCTTCCTAGGAAATAAGCCAAACAAGGCTCTTCCCAAAATTTATATTAACCATACAAATCAGGAAAAAAACCCTCTTGTTTCTAATTATTTTCTGAGGATAAACTTAAAATCTAGGGTATATGTTTATGACATATACTGTTTTCCCAACCAATTTAAATTAAGCTACACATTGGTTTTTTTCCATTTTATAATTCATTTTATTTAGTCAGATTGTATAGCTGCCTTCCCAACAGATGGTTTTGGGTGGCTTACAATTCTAAAACTCGATAGTCCTGAAACTTTAGCTCTATACCTCTCTCCTTTTTATGTTTTTATGAGACTGATTATTCTCATATCTCACAATTTTTTCTCACTCTAAATATCAGGGTGACTGAAATGAACAATCACCATGAGATTTTTCCCTTTGCCATTTTAGGAAAAATTCCTGACACCAGTCTTCTTCAAGTTGATGTTGGTCTGCAGATTCAGAAGATGTTCTCCTACTTTGTGCTATTCCTACGTAAGGAGATCCATCTTAAAATATTTTAAATCAGGAATATAGATTTTTGAGGGCATTGAGAACCTTTGAACTGCATCATTCACTATAAAAATGAATGATACAAGACAAAAAAGTAGGCATAGCTAGGAGTACAATAACTGAAACTGATTTAAGTATAAATAAATTCAAATGTAATGAATTGAAATAGGAATTCTGGTAGCTGACTATGTCACATTAACATTGATAATTTGCCAGGACGTGTTCAGTGTCGTTGGTAGTCACATTTTGTCCTACAACCACAGGTTTTGCATTCTTGGTCAAGAGACTCAGGTACCAAATTACATCAGGACTTTAGCCTGATTGCTTTGACCTGACCCTAAAATAAGCTTGCTACTTGTGAGATAATGTATCTTTAAATGGGTTCTGTTTGCAGCTGTCTTGAACTACTGTTTTGAAGAGCTCTCTTCAAAAGCAGCCCAAATTTAGTGTCTTGCAGTGATCTAAACTGAAGGTTAGCAGAGCATGAGGCATAGCTATTCTTAAAAATGTCACAGCTGGTACGCTAACTACAGCTGGTAAAAGGAGGTGTTTTGTTTATTGATAAGTTTTGTTTTAAACGCAGATGTCACATGGGCATTCAGAGGAAGAACTAGATATAAATGCATTCTGAAGCTATAAACTGCATCTTAAGAAGATATATACACACTCACATACATTCTCACAGTTTGAATATGTAGTTTTTAGAATAAATTAATTGCTTTCTTTTCCATGATATACATCTGTCCTTTCTCCCCAGTCTTGTAGGCAACATGATTATATGCTGAGGTGCATGGAACACTGTCACCTACCCACCAAAGTAGTACCTCTTTATCTACTCACATTTGCATGAGTAGATAAATCTTTTGAACTGCTAGGTTGTTAGGAACTGGGACAACATCACTTGGCACTCAGATGGTTTGAAGGTTTGAAGGTTTATTTTATTTATATGCCGCCCTATTCCCTGAGGGACTCAGGGCGGCTCACAAACCCAAGGGCGGTGGGGGGGAAGGTAAACACAAAGGAAATACAACAAAAAGGTACAAGGGAATTTAAAAGACAATCAACAGTCACACAATTCGAGAGGGGAAGGGAACTCATCAACCCCAGGCCTGCCGGCGCAGCCAGGTTTTAACGGCTTTACGGAAGGCCTGGAGAGATGTGAGGGTCCGAATCTCTGCGGGGAGCTCGTTCCAAAGGGCCGGAGCAGCCACAGAAAAGGCCCTCCCCCAAGTAGTAGCCAGATGACATTGGCCAGTAGATGGAACCTGGAGGAGGCCTAATCTGTGGGAACTAATGGGCCTTTGGGAGGTAATTGGCAGCAGGCGGTCTCTCAAGTACCCAGGTCCAATACCATGAAGGGCTTTATCTTGAATAAATATGATCTTGAACCTGGGCTGATAGCTTTCCAGCTGACAAGCTCAGCACCTTTAACCACTGAACCATTTACTGTCATATTTTAGAGCATTTCCTTGAGAGTGGCTTGGTAGCCTTTTTGTGTGCTCTTTCCAAGCATCTTCATACAGTTGCAACACATTAAAAAAAAACAACACCTCAAATATTCTCAATGATTCTGGAAGTCACAGATGGCTATTAAATAAAATAAAAAGAGCAAGTATGTAACAATTAGTTTTGTGCATGTGCTATAAAGTAATTATTCATGAGCAAATGAACTTTTTGTTCAATAACTTGCGCTGCATAAGCTCCAGATTCATAAGGCTTGTTGTCCATAGCTAGAGAAAGAAGAAGAGGAGAAAACTCAAGGATGCATTTATATATCATGCCCATATGTTTGCATTTAAATTTGTGATAAAATAAAATGTAAACAATTTGATGAATGTGTCAATTATCATAAACGTCAACATATACAGTATCTGGCTAAGAATGATCTTCATTTCTTGAAATGCAGATGGTAAAACCATTATCTCTTTAAACCCAGTCTCTTATCAATAGGGATATTTCTGTTACCTCCTCTTTGTAGTTTGTTGCTGATTGTTTCAGTTCTGTTGTTCAGCATAGGCAGTTGTGAAATACTCAAAAGGAAGAACTGAGAGCCTTTTCCAGATAGGCTCACTTTTATCACTGTCAGGCATGCCTCCTTCAATATCCAAGAATGAAAAATCTCAATTCCATTTTAATAGAGATAAAGTACTTTTACTAGATATGAAATGAAAGCAGCAAAAAGGAAAGCAAGATCTGAGCCAGAAAGGCACGAACATATACATATCAAATGTTTACCCAGCACCCTCCCCCTCAATTTCCCAACCCAGTGTCCAATCTGCAACTCCCTAAGGTGTCATGTGGGCTGCATTTTCAGTCTCATCAAGTTGGTATGCGAAACAGTTGGTCTTGACCATGTCCAAACATCAGCATGTGCAGAAGGCGGTGAGAACAAGACTCCTCCAGTACAATATAATTCCCTTACCCAATACCATACTCCCCCCACCGTTCCTATGGCAGCCGATAGCAATCCAGCATAGCAAAGCAGCCGTAAGTGAGCAAGCAAAACAGAGGCTGACATCCAGCCCTCCTTCAGAAAGAGATATCATTCCTGCAGGAAAAGAGAGACGGAAAACAATGCAAAATAACAATATAGTATACACATCTATCATAAAATCAAGGCTTATCAGGATAGCTGGTGTAGAACTTCTGTAAAACTCTGGGAGCCCTAACATGAGATTTATCAACCCAGTCAGCCTGGGAAGGGGGAAAATGTTTCCAGGAGACCAAATACTGAATGTGACCCCTATGTTTTCTGGAGTCCAACATTTCTTTAACTTCAAAATGTTGCTCTCCCTCAATAAGAAGAAGGACCGGAGGTGAAGGTTGAGGTGGATAAAAGGAAGAAGTGTGCTCCAGTTTCAACAGGTTCACATGAAATACCGGATAAATTCTTCTAAGGTTCTTTGGCAACTCCAATTTTACTGATACGGGATTTATGATTTTCACAATGGGGAATGGATCTACATACTTTGGGCCCAGCATCTTCGATTTTTGGGTGGTTTATAGGAATGTGGTGGACAAAAACACCCTATCTCCAACTTTGTACTCTCTTGCCTTAGTCCTTTTCTTATCTGCTTGTTTTTTGTGAGCCTGATGGGCCGCATCTAAAGCTTTGTGGGTCATGGGCCAAAACTGCTGAAGTTGATCACTCCATTCAGAAAAGGACAAAATTTGCAGTTTCTCCTGAGGCAATTCAGGAATTGGCACAAAGTCCTGACCAAACGCAACTTTTTTTTTTTGAGAATATTTTATTTCCATTTTCATTTTCATACACTCACATGTATACTATACATAGCCAACACCATACAGCATTAAACAATAATTACATCAGTTCCTCTTGTCAACAGTGCCCCAGAAAATAGAAACCCAATATAGCTCTTCCGCTCTCCATACACCTCTTTCTTCCACCACCCTCCAACTTTCTATCTTCCCTCCATCATCCCCCTCTACCCTACTTCCCCTCCCCCTCTACCACTCCTCTCTCCACATCCACTCCCCCCCATCCTTCTCACCTTCCCCTCCCACCCTTTCTCCCATCCCTCTCTGCCCATCTTTCTTCTTTCCCACTCCTCCTCTGCTTGGTGTATTTCCGCTACATGTCAATATACTTGGCCTATCCTATTTTTAAAGAAAAATTAAAAAAAAAACCAGTATACATGTGGAGTCACATTACATTGAAATCTAACACATCTTATCTAACCTGATATATCCCTCCCCCCACCCCCGACTTCCCAGAACCCGTACACGGTATAGATTTTTAACAAACAGAGTCTAAAATATATTGAGAAAAAAAAGAATAAGAAATTAATAACATCTCTACATTGAGCTTAGCTCCTTCTTGCTAAGCTAACTTTAAACAATTTAAATCATTCCTAATCTTAAGCATAGGCTATCTGGAATTTCTTAGTCCCGTATTTATTTTGTATATAATCAATCCATTTTTTCCAGTCTCGTTTATATCTCTCATTTGAGTGGTCTTTAAGATATACAGATATTTTAGCCATCTCGGCTAAATTTGTGACTTTCAATGTCCATTCTTGAATTGTAGGCAGGTCTTCCTTCTTCCAGTATTGCGTCACCAACAGTCTTGCTGCCGTTATTAAGTGCAAAATCAAGTTAATCTCTATTGCTGTAGAGTCAGTAATTATACCTAACAAGAATAACTGAGGAGTAAACTTTATCCTTTTTAAAAAAATATTTTGCATAATCCACCATATTTTTATCCAAAATGCCTTAACCTTTTGGCAAGTCCACCATATATGGAAATATGTAGCATCGAGAGAACCACATCTCCAACATTTGGGTTGTAAACACAACTTTAAAAGGGGTCATGCAGGTACTGCTGTGTACCGAATTATTGTAGGCCACCTCTGTGTGTGGTAACAGTTCAGCCCAATTATCCTGTTGATAATTGATGAAACATCGGAGGTACTGCTCTAAAACTGAGTTAGTCCACAAGCCCCATTAGTCTGCAGATGGTGGGCAGAGCTTAGCCCCTGGGCAGAACCAATCAATTTCAGGAACTATTTCCAAAAGAAGGAGGTGAATTGGACCCCCTGTCCGAAATAATGCGTTCAGGCACTCCATGCAACCTATATACATGTGAAATAAACAATTTAGCCAACAATTTCGCTGATGGGATCTTGGAACAAGGCACAAAATGAACCTGTTTGGAAAACAGATCAGTGATAACCCAAATAACGGTATTCCCCAGACTTTCTGGTAACTCGACAATAAAGCCCATTGATATCTCTTTCCTTGGGGCCCCATTTTGGATAAGACCTTGGGGCTTCCCCGGTGGTCTTTTTGCAGCTGCACAGACAGGACAATTGGCTGTGTAGGACTCAATGTCTTTTTTCAATGAAGGCCACCAAAATTGCCTCTTAATCAGATGCAAAGTCTTTACAAATCCAAAATGGCCCACCATTTTCGAATCGTTGGCCCGTTGAAGTACGACAGGTTTCAGGTCAGCAGGAACATATAGTTTAGCTCTTACCCATGCCAGTCCATCTTTCATGGGGCATTCATCACAATGTTTCTTGAACCAGTCATCAGATTCAAGGCCGTCTTTGAGTTTGTTCATTTGGTCCATTGTTACATCCAAGTCTACTGGGCCTTGGCACCTAGTAACCATTGGGGTAGCTAAATTTCTAGCTGTGATGACCGGATGAACCATGCTCAACCTAGAGCTGTTGTACTGGGGAAGCCTGGACAAAGCGTCAGTCATAAAGTTCTTCCCTCCAGGGTAAAATTGAAATGGTTGAAGTGTTGTGCCCAACATATTTGTTTAGGTGGCAGCTTATGCGGAGTCTTCAATGCGTCTAAATTTTTATGATCAGTCCATACTTCAAAAGGTTGTTTCGCTCCCTCTAGGAAGTGCCACCAGGTCATCAAAGCCCATCTGACAGCAAAAGCTTCCTTTTCCCATATGGCCAATCTCTTTTCTGTCTCTGTAAGCTTATGTGAGGTGTAAGCGCATGGTTGTAATTTACCATCAATGTTTGTTTGAAGTAATACTGCCCCTACCACCACATCACTGGCATCAGCTTGTATCACAAATGGCGCATCCATATCAGGGTGTTTCAAAACTGGTTCCGCTGAGAAGAACCGTTTTAATTTCTCGAAAGCGGCTTGACACTCCATAGTCCAGTTCAAAGACTTGCCCAGTCTAGGTTTGGTTTCTCCCTTTGATTTTAGGAGATTTGTAATGGGCAATGCTAGCAAATGAGGGAATAAATTGACGATAAAAATGTGCAAATCCCAGAAAACTTTGCAATTGCTTGTGGGTGCACGAAGATGCCCAATCAGTGACAGCCTGGACTTTTGCTGAGTCCATCTTGATGCCTTTATGGGAGATGTGGTATTCTAGGTAATTGATCTCCTGATGAAATTCACATTTAGATAATTTTGCGTAAAGTTTAGCGGCCCAGAGTTTTTTGAGGACTGAGTGCACCAAAATCATGTGTTCATAGCATGTTTCTGTGTAGATAAGGATGTCATCAAGGTAGACTAACATGCCCTTGTACAGGAGCTCATGAAAAACTTCATTTATCAATTGCATGAAAACTGCTGGCGCCTCCTGCAGTCCAAACAGCAGTACTCTGAACTGGAAGCATCCCAAAGGGCAGTTGAAAGCAGTTTTCCACTCATCTCCCTCTTTGATTCTGACTCTATAGTAGGCCTCCCTTAGGTGCAACTTCATGAAAATCTCCCCCTTCCCCAAGTGGGCCAACATATCCTTCATGAGTGGCAGTGGGCATACATTTTCCACACAAATCACATTAAGGTTTTTGTATTTAATGCATAAATGAAAGGAGCCATCTTTCTTTTCTCTGAACAATACAGGTGTGGCCACTCATGGCCTAGCAGGTTGTATGAAACCCCTTTTTAAGTTTTGTCAATGAATTTTCATAATTGCTCCATTTCACGTGGGGTCATCGAGTATAGCTGGGGCTTTGGGAATTTCTCCCCTTGGATGATTTCAATGCTGCAATCAGTGGTGCGGTGTGGGGGTAGTTTGTCGGAGGCCCTTTCACTGAAAACCTCCTTGAGGTCTCAATATTCTTTGGGGATTTTCTCTTCCCCTTTAATCTTTTTCTGCATTGCAGCAGCTAAGTTCGTTTCAGCATTGGCTATGTGGGACGTCCTCCTCTTCCCCTCAGGGAGTTTAGCGGAATGAATGGGCAACCACTCTTTCCTTCAATTCATGTAAGGGTTCCATTTCCGTAGCCACGGTAATCCCAGTATGAGGGGCCGATCCATCCTAGGTGCCACGATAAAACTGAAGGTTTCTTGGTGATCCCCCATCCACATGTCTATTGGTTCAGTTATAAAATGGGCAAGGGCACCATCAGCGATTGGCCCATCCAACTGGCAAAAGGCAATGGGCACTTTCAAAATTCTCAGTCTTAATCCCAGAGTCCTCTGGGATTGGGCGGCCTATAAATTTAATAAATGAAATGAAATGAAATGAACCCATTTTCTCCACCACCTCTGGACTGATTACAGATCAGGTGCGTCCAGAGTCTAAAAGGGCCAGCATTTTTCCCTGGGCTCCAGTTGATTGCACTTTTAATTCTACTGGATTTGTCATGGGGCCCGATCTCACTTTGGCAACTTCTGATGAGAAAACTTCCCCATACTCTTGCATGTAATCCCAAACTTGCAGTAACCCCCCCTCCCAGTTTTTTGGGATCTCCTCTGTAGTTCACTCCAAGTGGAAGAATCTGAGGCATTTGGTGCCTTGGGGAGGGGGGTTCCCCCCTCTTTGGGGGAGCTCGTACTGCTGCTGCTGTGGCTGTGGCCCCTCCCTGTTGCCCAGCTCCAGCAGCTGTTCTCAGGGACAGTTCAGTGCTAACCAGGTCTTCTGCTCCCCCATCCACCTGCTCGGCTAATCCACACTCTCTTTCAGGGAGACTTACATGGAGGCACCGTCATTCCCAAGCTTCCTGAAGAAGGTGTAAAGCATAGGTCATCATGAGATCCTCTCTTTCAGCTGCCCTGCCAGACATTCTCTGGTTTTCAGGTGGTTGTGACCCTTGCCATCGTATTCTCCTGCTGGTTGCAGGGTTAGACATTTGGGTGCTCCCCCCCCACCGAAGCTTTTAACTCCAGGATGGGTGCGAAGTCAGATCTTGCTTAATGTCAGGTATGCCTCCTTCAATATCCAAGAAAGAAAAACCTCAACTTTATTTTAATAGAGATAAAATACTTTTACAAGATATGAAATGAAAGCAGCAAAAAGGAAATCAAGATCTGAGCCAGAAAGGCAGGAACATATACACAATCAAACATTTATCCAGCACCCTTCCTCCAATCCCCCAACCCAGTGTCCAATCTGCAACTCTCTAAGGTGGGCTGCATCTTCAAACAATCTCATCAAGTTGGTATGCGAAACGGTTGGCCTTGACCAAGTCCAAACATCAGCCACCAGCATGTGCAGAAGATGGTGAGAACAAGACTCCTCCAGTACAATATAATTCCCTTACCCAATACTATGCCCCCCATTCCTATGGCAGCCGATAGCAAGCCAGCGTAGCAAAGCAGCAGTAAGCAAGCAAGCAAAACAGAGGCTGACATCCACAGTGGTAAAGCCAGTCTGTTTCTTGAACAAAAATGTCAAACACAGGCCATGAACTGCAGGCAGCTCCTCAGCACCACATCATGTTTCCATTATCCATCTTTGGAATGTGCAGGGCCAGATTCATAGGTTGTTGTTTTTTTCTCCTGAGAGTTTCAACGAGGTTTAAGGAACAAATTGGTAGTTAAAAGCTTGGATAAAGTGCACATTATTTTTCTGGTAGTTGCAGGAGCCCATTACTGGAAATGAGTAGTATGTATTAGTGATGCTTAAAAAATTGTCAATCCTCATGGATTTTCAATATTTCTGCATAAATATAATCAGTTCTCCACACAAGTCCTAAAATTAAATAAGGAGATTACAAATGTTATACTTGTGTATTTTGTAGCCATATTATTTTCTTGGTAAAGATACAGGTGGTTTACCATTGCCTTCTCCTTCACAGTATTAATTGATACCTTTGCTATTGTTACTACAGTGATTATGTGCAAGCATTACCAATATCACTGCTGTCTAGTGTATACTTGCTTTAGCTGCACAGCTGACATGACCTTTACATTTAGGGTGATCTTTTAAAGAATATCTACTCTTGATAAAGGTAAAGTAAAGGTAAAGATTCCCGTCGCACATATGTGCTAGTAATTCCCAATTTTGGGGGCAGTGTTCATCTCCATTTCAAAGCCAAAGAGCCAGCGCTGTTGAAAGACGTCTCCGTGTCATGTGGCCGGCATGACTAAACACTGAAGGCGCACGGAACACTGTTATCTTCACATCAAAAGTGGTTCCTAATTTTTCTACTTGCATATTTATGTGCTTTCGAACTGCTAGGTTGGCAGAAGCTGGGCAAATAACGGGAGCTCACTCAGTTATGCGGTGCTAGAGATTTGAACTGCTGATCTGCAGATCTGTCTGATCGACAAACTCAGTGTCTTAGCCACTGAGCCACCGCGTCCCTCTTGATATACACTCCCAATAATGACAAAGGTCTTTGCTCATCCCTCCCAGGAGCACCCACCACAAATATGACCACGGGGGGGGGGGGGGCATAGTAGCACAGCAGGGATTGGGAGAGTTATATACATACTACATATTTTAAAATAATTATTTCTTTTCTTGTCACGGGGACAAGAGTAATGAGACTGGTTTTTAGGAGAGAGTGTGAAAGATAGCTATCACTCTAATTATTCTTCTGCCTTTTGTAGGTGATCTTACTGTAGACCTTAGCCAACAGGCTATGCTTGACCCAGGAGAAAAAAATTATTTGGAAGGAACTAATAAGGAACTAACCAATAAACACAGGCATTAGAGTTTGAAGAAATAATTCATATATAATAAATAATAAATATGAATCAGGGCTATTTGCTTACATTATAATGCATCTTTTAAAATAACAATTCAGGAAAACAAGTTTAATACCAAACAGCCTAATAATAAACAGGATAAATATTCAACTTAATATCTCCCATCTGTTCATAAGGCTGTCTTAGGTTTCTGAAGTATTTTTGTTCCTGGTATCCCCTCAGCAACTTCCTCTCTTCTATTTTAAGGGATAGTTAATACTCAAATAAAATTCTGGGTATCTGTTCTATTCAACTCATCTTTATTTTTGGACTGTAAGGATATCTAGTGAGTATGGGTCCTTGTTTTCCTTCTTTCACAGAGTATCAAATAAACTCCACAATGAACTCAAGTAATCTCTCTTACTGGGAGCATTTTGGAAATTCTCCTCTTGTATTTTTAGTTAGCATAGAGATTCCAGTTCAAAAAGATAATGATCTCTCTTGACAATCTCCATACATTTGGCTAAGAAAGTCATCTTGGAATGCTGCATGCTGATAGCTAGAAATTTAATATTCTAGGATGGAAGCACTTGACTCCATCTACTTTCAACTGAGACTGATAAACTATGTGGTATATTTGAAAATTAACTCACGTGAGGCATTTATTACTAATCTCCATTGGCATGGAAAGAGTGATGCAAGTGGTAATCCATTAAGAAGGAAGCTGCAATATTTGCTACTTGTTAATTTACAAAGCTGGAAATAGATTTATATCTCTGTTTTAATACAGCCTCTCCATTGCTGATTGGGACACTGGATGCACTGAAGTGGTGAAGAATGTGGAAGGCTTAATAACTTTTGTCAAACATTCTCTTAGCTTGGTGTAGTTCATTGCCAGTTAAATTTTATAAATAACTATTTAGATCAGTTTCCTGTCAGGATTATGGCATCCTTCCTTCAGGAAACTCTACTTTTAGCTATTGATGTTCCAGGACTTTTCTGAATGACTCAAAGCAGGCCTGGGGCTAATGACTTTAACCCCACCCGAATGGTATGACTGTTGTGCTTTTTTTTAAATAATGTCTGTCTTCATGTTTGTAACTTGTTTGTCTCCCCCTCCCCCTGAACTGTGAGCCACCCTGAGTCCCCTCAGGGAAAAGGGCGGCATACAAATAAAGTATACCAAAATACCAAAGTTATGTGATTCTTATTTAATTGCAGATCATTACAGTTTAAATTAGCAAAACAACAACAAAAGAAAGCCAGACAAGGCTTTACCTACTCTGGACAGATTTATCTTGAAAGTGATAGACTTTGCTATATATTAACAATATGTATAATATTTTCTGTGTAATGTTATTATTTCTTTTGTTATTGTAATTTTTACAACACAGGATTGAATTGGTTCATCACAAATAAATTGCTTCTCATATTTTATTCATAACTAGAAGCTGGGAACCAACACTTTTTTCAAGTAACATGTTCAGACTGATTTTGTTTCTAGATACTGAGTCTGAAAATGAAAGTTAGAAAGGAAACAGGAAAGAAATAACTTGCAAATAATAACTAGGTTTCAGATTGTGCTTGTTTTTGCTTTTTTAATTAAAGGCTTTTTATTAGTAAATAATACTTCATATCATTGTAGAAACATTTTCTCCAGAGCTTTACAAAGCAGATGTGAGTTTAACTTTTACTTAATTTTGTCAGACTATTAGACCCTTTTTTATCCTTCTTTCCCCTGATAAATAAAGCTGGAAGGGTTCCAAAGCTAAGAATGAAACTGAAGGTCATTTCAGGAGATGTGAATTTGTTTTCTTCATCTGGGCAGCTGCAGGTATATATCTTATCCTATTATTTATTACCTTAAAAATATTTGATACCCTCTATTTCAAGACAAAAGGATCTTACTAAAAAGGCTATGTGAATGTTTTGAAATAACAAAAGGAATAATAAATCAACATGCATGCAACTCCAAATCATCTAATAACAGCAGAAATTAAAAACATTGGCACATGAGCTAATGATATGAACTGAAAGCAAAGATTTTCAAGATTATCTACCCAAGATAGATACAGGTGACACCACATGTATTTCTGCAGAAACAGAACATTCCAAAGAAGAGAGATCAATATCAAAGTCATGTATATCTGCAATATGATGGGCTTAATCCTATGTAGGTTAACAACAAAGATTCTAAGTCTGTAATATTATATTCATGTTTCTTGCCCTACCAACAATCTACTCTAAAAGTTCATAAATGAATAAATATTCATTGACTTACATACATAGAATATAACCGGTATAGTATTATTCCCACAAGCATCTCAGTTGTTGCAGTCTGTATCCTCTGTTGAACCTTATTATAGTGCCCTAGTTGGCATATTATCAGGGCTTATATAGTCTTCACATAGGGCTATAGCTGGTGTATCAGCCTAAACAAGTATCTATCAGAACTACATCTGATCCATTTGCTTCCCATATCAGTTGCTTCCCTAGTTTATTAATTCATTTAGATTGTTTTATATAAGATACTTCCCAGCTTGCTAACCAAACATATTAAAGCAATACATGACAGAAAAAAATAAAATAAATGTAACATCTGTGCTACCAGAACTGTGCTATTTAAAAAAAAATATTTTCACTGGTTACCTAAATGAGAAAAATGATTATTTACAAATTTCATGGTAAAGTTATTGTGATGAAAAAGACAATTTCTTGCTTAATCTACGTTAAGTTTTATGAATAATTCAAACATATAGTTATCAAGCAGCAGAAAATGTTGCAGTAAATTCTTATTTCTTAACAAGAATAGTTGTATTCAGTATAATAGTAAAGGTATACTATCTTTTTCTAAAATACTCCATCTCAGCCTTGACATTTGGACCTTGGTAGTATCAAGTACCCTGAGGTCAGGCTCTAGTTTACAGCGGCTGATTCACTTTCAGTCCTATTGGGTGCTGATCACTTGAATTTTCTTATAGCTGAAATATAATTCAGATGAATGTTGGCTTTTGAGAATATAATGGGGCACTTTTGTAATATGCCATGCATATTTTCCAATCCTCAAAATATTTTTGTGGTAATACGTCATAATATTCCAGTCTTTTAGGGAAGAATGGAGGAAGTAGTGAGGTGTCATCTACATAAGATTCAAGATGAATCCAGTCAGGATTCAGTTTTGGTCATGGAACAAAACTAACATTGATTCTTCTACTGGGGAACATATGATGAGTTAGGACACTCAGCAGCATCTGATGCCATCAACTGCAGTATCTGTCTGAATTGTCTGCCAGAAGTAGGAACAGGCAGCATTGTTTTATATTAGTTCCACTGCTTCCTGAATGAATGCTTTCTGCCAACTATCATGCAGGAAAAAGCAATCAAGTCTATAATGGCTTCAGTATGGGATCTCTCAATGTTTAACATCTATATTCAGATGTTGGCATCTTTGGGAGAGTTATTATCAATATATTGATGATATTCAGCATTATATAACCATTTCAAGCCAGTTGAAAAGGTTTCTGAGTCCAACTTAATGTGCTGATTTTAATCTAACAAGACTTTTACAGCTTAGCTTTCAGATCCCTTTTGGAGGCAGGCTTTTTTTCTGCTGGGCCCAAATTTGTAGAACATGGTAATCTCAGGGGTGAAACATGGCCTCTTCTAGAAAGCTGTTAAAATAATTAAGTTCAATTTGGCAATAACAAGATGGATGAGTAATCATTTTTTTACATGTTTAGAAGTCTGTGAAATAGGTAGCTTATAAATATTGTAATAAATAAAATCAACCTATGTGGAAATAAATTGGGATTTGGAAAGCTCAAGAAAGCATCATTTTATCATATGGTTTCTTCAAACCCACATAGCCAAAACATTATTTTCAACCTAGTCTAAAGGCTATATGAATCAATAATTTTCATACAAAAATTAAAACTTAAAAGTATCAATGTTTAATGTGGATAGGCAAGTATTTCATATTCATATCTCCTTGTTAATGCAAGAAATTGATGTGTGGAAAGCAAGAATCTATACCCACAAGACACACAACAAATCCATTGTTCTTTATACTGAAAAGCTATTTTGTGAAGCAGTATGTCTTGGAAAGTAAGTTAGAGAAGTTAAAAAGTTCTAGTAAATTCTGCCTTTGGGGAATTATATATCTCCCTGTTTTTACTATAGTAATAAAAAACTGAACTACTAAAGTATAAATTTAAGAGAATAGTCCATGAGACATAGAATGTCAGACTAGGTATAGTTTTTCCTGATCTCTTGTTATGTTATGCTAATGCATAAAATTGTCTGCTCAATTTGACCGAATGCTCTTTAGAAGGCCAGATCCTGAAGATGAAACTCAAATACTTTGGCCACCTAATGAGAAGGAAGGACTCACTAGAGAAGAGCCTAATGCTGGGAATGATTGAGAGCAAAAGAAGAAGGGGATGGCAGAGAATAAGGTGGCTGGATGGAGTCACTGAAACAGTTGGCGTGAACTTAAATGGACTCCAGGAGATGGTAGAGGACCGGAGGTTCTGGAGGAATGTTATCCATGGGGTCACGATTGTTCAGACACAACTTTGCAACTGACAACAATGCATAAAATTAAGATCCAGATATAAAGAGACCTAATTCTTGGAGGTTAAATGGCAAGAGTATTAATCGGGTTAAATCTTCTAAATACTCGGGCATTGTTTTCAATAGCTCTACCAAAAACAGCGAGTACCTAAGTTATATCATCAAAAATGCTCCAAAAACAATGGTCACAATTCAAGTTTTTCATTTCATCAGAGAAGCATAACATATCCCACTAGCACTGAAGCTACCGTATATTCTACTAAGGATCAAACACAATTATTGTTGGGTGCCCAATTAGGACCTTTTACTTCCTTTACTCCTCATGAAAGGCCTAACTCTAAATTCAAAAGGGCTATATTCTGGGTAGTCCATTGTGTCCAAATTTAGTATTAAAAAAAGAGGGAACTAAAAAAAGTTACCTAAAGTCGAATTGAAGTTACAGTTTTTCCCACAAGTTTGAGTTCCTTTCTTATTGAGGACAGTTACAAATCAATATACCACCTATAAAATTAGCTGAACTATATTATCCACTGACAAATATCCCACCATTTGTAATATTTGTCTTCCTTTGCTGTTGCTTTTATTTTGAATATTTCCACTGCTAAGCAAGGCAGTTGCTAAATGGGTTTTGTCTCATTTTATAACCCTTTTTGCTAGTCGTTAAGCAAATCACTGCAGTTATTAACTGAATCTGGGCTACCTCATTGATTTGGCTTGTCAGAAAGATTGCAAATGGTAATCAGATGACCCTGGATCAGCACAACTGTCATAAATACATAGCAGTTGCCAAACACCTGAATTTCGATCATGTGACCACGGGGATGATGCAACGGTCGTACGTGTGAAATAACAGTCAAAAGTCACTTTTTCCAGTGCTGTTGTAACTTTGAACGCTCACTAAATAAATGATTGTAAGTCGAAGACTACCTGTAAAAATTATTTAGTCAGTCAGTCTGATTACTTTGGAAGTCATTAGCTAGGCTTTAGAAATTTATTTTCAGTCTCAACACTGTCTCTCCCTCCCTCCCTCCCTCCCCCCTCCCCCCCTCTCTCTCTCATATGAAAAATTGTTATAGGTGCAAACTATTGCCTAGAAATAACTGTAATCCTCTACCTGACTTCTGTCCTCCAATTGCACCTCCTATTCCATTGATATACTGTGTTTGTGTGTGTGTGTGTGTGTGTGTGTGTGTGTGTGTGTGTAATTTCTTGTTCTGTATACATTAGAAAATGTATGAAATGTTGTTCATATACAGGCAGTTTAAACCTTTAATGGTACAACTGGGAATGCCTCAAGCATTTCCTCATTCAAGACTTGATGCTGTGTGTACATGTGAGTGTGAAAGGAAGAAAAAGACTGACACTGAAACTGCAAGCTTTTTATAGCTGTCAGTTTTTGTTTCACTTTTTTGGTGTTTTTTAAACAAAGTCTTGATTCAGTTCTTTTGCCCTAGTTAGACAGTGCTAAAACAAAATAGAAGAAAGTTATAGCAGAATAGAAATAGCAATTGGACTTAGACTTATATACCTCTTCTAAGTGCTTTACAGTCCTCTCTAAGTAGTTTACACAGCGGTCAGCATATTGCCCCCAACAATCTGGGTCCTCATTTTACCCACCTCAGAAGGCTGGAAGGGTGAGTCAACCCTGAGCCAATGAGAATTGAACTGCCAAACTACAGGCAGCTGACAGGTAGCAGAAGTAGCCTGCAGTACTGCATTCTAACCACTGCATCACCATTGGTCTTGATGGAAAGAAAGATCCATACATTTATCTAGGTTATTATTTTTGTCTGTTCTTATGCATAATTATAAGATTGACAGATAAAATAAACTTTTAGGTTATTAACTCATAGTCTACAGACTGGCATTTCCCCCTTCTGGAAAAAGTAACAAAATTCTAGAGAAAACATATCAATTGCAACATGTTGTGACATAGAGTGTTTGATTGAAATGTTCAACATCTTTATTCCCATGTGATTCCTATTTGGTTTCTATTATTTAAATTTGATTTTATTTTGTAAAGTCAACATTTGTTTAAAGTTAAAACAAAGTGGGAAAGCCTGATATTGTAAATTGGCAATAAACCGAATATACTGAAAGTGTTTAACAATGTTTTAATTTCTCTCTCCCCTCATTCACCACTATCTCCCATCTCCACTTTCTTTTAATGCAGAACAGCAGCAACAACTGCTATTGGGCAGTTGAACTTATAATTATTCCTTTGGATAGATAATATATGTATTAAAATATCTCACAAATGCTTTTTCCACTGCCTTTAGCAAAGTTGTTATCCACCCATCTGGTAAAAGTATACATGTTTGCATGCCATGTGGTTTGCCTGTCTATTATTTAAGGACTTCTGTGATGATTTGACAGCTTTCAACCATTCTTTTTGTAGTAGTCACACTTTTATTGTCATTTTTAAATCAGTGATTTAAAATTGCAGAAAAATAATAATATCCTTAGCGCAGGGTTATCAAACTCAAGGCCCGCGGGCCACATCCAGCCCATGGGGTGCTTAGATCTGGCCTGCAGACCCATCCTGGAAACAGCAAAGGACTGGCCTATGGTGCCTAGAGCCAAGGTGGCGCAGTGGTTAAATGCAGCACTGCAGGCTACTGCTAGATCAGCAGGTCAGTGGTTCAAATCTCACCGGCTCAGGGTTGACTCAGCCTTCCATCCTTCCGAGGTGGGTAAAATGAGGACCCAGATTGTTGGGGGCAATATGCTGACTCTCTGTAAACCGCTTAGAGAGGCCTGAAAGGCCTATGAAGCGGTATATAAGTCTACTGCTATTGCTTTTTTTTTTTTATTCTGCCAGGGAAAACAGAGCCTGGGCAGGCCCATGCGCAGCCTCCCTGAGCTCCATTTTAGCTGGCAGAGGGTGCAGAAGACCATCACGGCCAAAAATGGAGCTTTGATGAGTGACATCAAGTTGGCCATGCCTCCTGGCCACCCACCCCAGCCTGCCCCCCCCCCCCCCCCGAGGTCAAACACAACCCTGATGTGACCCTCAATGAAACTGAGTTTGACACCGGTGCCTTAGGGTAATATGAAGCTAACATTTTCTCTCTTGGTCCAATTCACATAGAGTGTTCTGGAGAACATTATGTACACACACACACACACACACACACACACACACATACACACACACACACACAATTTACAGCTAGTAGTGGAGAAGTTTAAGAAATCTGAATCCTACTTTATCCTAAAGCGATCCAAAGAAAAATGTGTTTATCATGAAAGAAAAACTTGTATTCTATTTTTTTTTTTTTTTTGCAAAATCAAAATATGCTAAAAAGATTTCCTTTCTTATATGCTATGGTTCAGCAAGCAGCTCAGTTTGCCATCTATTAATACCCAAGAGACTACGGTTGTATCTATTTAACAAAATTCTCACATGTTTCACAAGAATATTCAGCTGCTAAGCTCTAAGACTCAGCTCTTAGCTGAGGCAAAAACAGTTTTATTAAAAATGCTAGCAGAAAGGAAATGGAATCTTACATGGTTGACTGCAAAAGTTGGCACCATCGTGCTTAAGCTTACTTATTTCCATCATAGTGAACGAAGATCAACTGATTGCAGTGCAAGTCTGCCAGTTGAAGTACATTGAATCTGTTTTTGATTTAGGAACTATGAAATAAAGAATATAGTATAATATTTTTAACTTGTCTCACAGAGTTTACTCCATTATCCCATGTGGGGGATCTCTCTTTATACTCATTTTACAAAAAGCAGCCATATAATCTTGAGTGACAAAGGGATATTTAAGCTTTTCTCCATTGACATTTTTTTCCTTCCCAAATCATCTCCCTAAAACTCCAATTGAGTGGCAGGTCTGGATTAAGACATGTTGAGGCTTTAAACTATGGGGATGTAAGAGCCATGTCATTAAAAGGGCAGAAGAGAAGTGCACAGAAAGCAAAATTGACTTGTCTAGTTAGAAAAAGGGCAATAACCTCATTTATTAGTGATTGAAAAACCTCTTACAGAGTTTTTGCTGAAGGAAAGAAAAAAATGATTTATGGGTTTGATGATGAGAGAGTAAACCATGGAAAGAAGGATGCAATATTAAAGAGAGATAGTTAAATATAAATGCATTTTTAACTGCGGCTAAAATTAGAATCTACTTCTTTACAGTATAACCTCTCTTTCTTTTTCTTTCTCTTTTCTTTCTTTTGCATCTTTTCTTTTTTAATCTCTTTACTATTTTTCTTTATTTCATCTCTAACATTTATATTGTTTATATCTTGAAGAAAATTCTTTAATAAAAATATTTTTAAAAAGTAGAGAAAAAGCTTATTACAGCATTGTAGAAAATGAAGACAAAAACAATCAAGAGAAAGTTGATAGTGCTGGTAGCAATAGGATGAAGCATATTGACAATATGAACTCTCATCTTTAAAGTATGTTGTAACAGGCTATGCCAAATATGGAATGACTTTGTGAATGGGCAAATCTCTCCGATGGTATTTTAAGAAAGCATAAATATCATTTTCTCAACATTCACATATGCCTTCTCGTCCAAAAAGATAGGAAATCCTCCTATTAATCAATGATATACAAACTGACTCTTTTTCATAACTGCTTCCCATTTACTGAATAGTGGGTCTTCCATTTCGTTATATCATTCAGCAGTTGCCTAGCTGGGGAGATAGTATGGAAAGTAAATGTAGCATAAACTGATATGAGTGTAAATATTTAGGGATTTTTTTTTACATACAAAAACTGAATTGACTTCTGAAAGCAGGTCATTTTACATGTAGGCAGAGGAGAGTTTTCTGAGGTCATGATCTGTTTACAACATCTGGCAATATAATAATTTTCTTGCAACTCTCAGCTGTGAGCTATATTAGACAACTCCTGCTTCCATGTTAACCTTTAGTGACCCTGAGTTGGGGATGAGGGGAGATGTGAGTCGGACTGGGTTAAAATGGCATCTGCTCTGGGGATTTCTAGTTGTTGAAGCCAAGAGCACTCCATATTAGTACCAGCCTTAGGAGAGTCTACATTTCAGAGGGACTTCCTAAAAGGAATATGCCATGCTGGAAATCCCAGGGATTATCTTTCAGCCTTTCAAATGCCAAACTCAAAGCTATTTCTACTGAGCAGTACAACATCCTTCCTTGGCTTTCTACATGACATGCATTTTCTAAAAATGTTGTCTCTTTCTCAGTCAAGTTCTGGCTCATTACCTTCTCTCTCAGAAATAAACCAACCTGATTGGCTTCCTTTTTTACTACGGCATGTCAGCTTGACATCACTCACTGGGCATGGCCAAATGGGTGGTCGAGGCCAGCTTAACACCAGTGCTGCCATGTTTTCTCTTCACATGGGGTAGTCTGGGCCAAAGCCATGCTGACCCAATACTTCCTCTTCGCATTGGGTAGACCGGGCCGAGGGCCCTTATATTTTCCAGGCAGGCCCTGTGGGCCAGATTTGACCACATCATGGGCTGAATCCAGCCCATGGGCCTTGTGATTGACACCCTGTCTTAGAAAAAGAAATTCAAAAATATTGATTATATTCTAAAAGCATTGTGAAGAAAGAATACTGACTCCCAGTGTTGGCCCATTTACACTTAGAAGCTTCCATTTCATGCAATGATTACCAAGCAAACATGGGTATGTGTTCTGACCCCCCCTCTCCGTCCAGGAATGAAAGCCAAAAGCCACGTAACTAAAAAGGTTTCTTTTAATCAGTCCAAGCTCTTGATGGCTGCAAGCCCAAATAAACAAAGATAATAGCTCTGGCAACAGTCCTATAACTCACAAAAACACTGCAAGCCACTTATCAAAGTTAGTTTCTCTCGATGTGGACGTGAACAAGCACAACCACTAGAACAGGAACAGAACGGAATGAAATGGAACGTTGACTTTTGCAACCAGGGCGTGGCACCAGCAGTCTCTTTATACTCAGGAGAGGATCCCAATGAGCCACAGCTGCTCGCAATCATCTCCTGTAAGTACTCAGTTGTTCCTTCCGTTGAGTAACCCTTCGAAGGGTGCATCCTGCAACAACTCTCAAGTGTTTCCCTGAACACTCCCTCTGATCCTGGTGGACAACGGCTCCTGCCGGGCCACAACAGGTATGTATGAACAATATTTTAGAAATCAATGGATTCTGAGAATAATTTTGCTCAAGATTGCAACTTTAAAGAATAACCCAAAATATTGCTAGACTAATTGGCAAGAACAGATGTGACTTTTATGGTTTCTTCTAATTGCCTTTGAAAAGGAGGATTATTATGTGCAATGCTAGATTGTTTTCACTGCAGGATAGTATGATCCTAGTCTCCCCCTCCTGTCCATTGATTGATAGATTTACACACATTACTAGTGAACAGGGCTTACTGTCTTGAATGGAGCACTCCAATTATGGCCTCTCTAAACACAGAAACAAAAATAGCTATTACTCTTCTGCCTTTTCTCTGGTTATGTGCCATAGGGAGAAAGGTGTGAATTGTTTTTCATCTCTGTTGGCAAAGCTGCTTAAGTGTATTGGAATTTCTACATTACTTTCCTTGGGATAACACCTAGATTGAACCCTGGGTGTTTGATCTTAACTGTCACAAGAGATTACAATTTTACATTAACATAAATCTATCAGGCTAAATGAAATTGCTTTGCGTTCAGCCAAATGGAAGTAATAGAGGGGATCAGAGCTTGGCATGTTTGCATAGAGCTTTTAGAAGGGGAAGCTCCCTCTCCCCCTGCTTTTCCATTTAATACAGTAAGCAATGCTTAATGTATTGTTTTATTTTATTATTTAAAATATTGCTTCCTCATACAGTGAGTAGATTAAAATGGCAGAGTTCCAAAGAATATCTCAAAACATCACATTTTCTTTTAAGGGAGCGTTCAGATAGGATGAATGAAGCACTCTTGATGATTCTCCCACGCTCACTATTGTCTCTGCTTGCCAATAGAGTAAATCTCATGAGAAACAATGGGTGTGGAAAAGAGGTGTAACAAAGGACAACACAAAAAGTAGCATACTTCATCCCCTCCAACAATCAAACAAGTTCAAAACATCACAGGGAGAAATTTGAAAGAAAGAAAATTCTCAAGGACACCGAGAATAAAGTAAGAAAACTGAAGCAGGATTCTCTTTACCCTATTTCCCTGGGCTTTGGAAACCAAGCAATGACCTTGTTAGAAATGCTGTAGGGAGCTTGTATGCTATTATTTTACATCTGGAGTTTTTGCCCTTTATAAAAGTGTGTTTCAGATCTGGAATTCCAGATATCTTTCTAGTTGTCAATGTCTCATAATTTAGTTTGGACAGCTGCTACTTTAAGGAACATTTAATATTTCCCAGTGCTACTTTTCCATCACATACCCCAGAATAGCAATATACAATTAGTATTTGTATTTTAAACTTTTCTAGATACTTCCATTGTTTCATTAGTGAGTAGTACACTCAAAGGTCAAAACCTGATAGTAAAATAAACAATCTGCAGAAAGAAATAGATGATCAAGTTGATAGGTTTACTCATTTGGTTATATCTTCAATAGTTCTCATTTGCAAACTCGATCTTAGCCATATTAAACATGTTCATCTGTTTCATCTTTATCTACTGATTCATTAAAATAATCATTCAGTTCTCCAGCATACTTTGATTTACGAGTCTGATACAGTTGCTTATTCATAGGGTCAATCATCTTCATTCTCAGAACATTCTGACTCTTCTTACTATGTTTTCCCATGATGTCTGAAGATAGAAAAAATAATTGGATATAAGCAGCAGAGCTTGTAGTAAGCCACTATGACATCAAAATCAAATTATGCATGCCTTGGTACTTGTTTTATAAGTGACAGAATTATGAAATCTAAAACAGTATGAATATCAGGTCATTTGTATGGTGATATTATGAGATATGTCATAATTGTGGATGCCCATTGATGTTAGATTTTTTGGTCAAAATTGACTGATCTCAGAAAAACTGATTAACATAGATATAATATAATGAAATAAAAAACCAATGGCAAACAATTTCAGATCATTCCCAAGTAAGTACAATGGACATGTTTATGTTTTCACCAGCAGTTGAGTTCAATGTGAACATTTGATTGTTTAAATTATTTTATAGTAGTGGGTGAAACATAGATTTCCATTCATTTGTTTCTCTTGCAAGCAATAAATAAAAAGCATATATTTTAGATTTATGAACTTGGCATATATGAAATATGTATGAAATACCATCAACTTGCACTGCTTGCCACATTTTTTTGAATATGTATTTTTTGATAATATTTGTCAAGCTAAAATTTCTGGCTACCATGGAGACTAATTGTTGATGGATTTCGGAAGTGAGATAATACTCTGTTTTAAGTATTTTAACTTACATCAAAGATTCAGTGCTCTTTTAGTCAAACCTCATTGCTGAAATAAAACTTCTATCACTTTCAGAATTTTGCCTACATGGGTAAACTATTCCTTACTATTTTGCTTCAAACAATCACTGATCTTTCACATCAATGCAACTAAACTCCTACTAAAAAAACCAGCTATTTCCTTTAGGAGAAGAAAAATTAAGTCTAATAAGAAATATTTGTCAAAAGGCATAGAATTTAGTATGGTATGTTGGTGATGCTGGTGACACAGTTAGCAGAATTCATTATTTCAATGAAAAATACAGACAAGCTGTATTCAAGGATTGGTCTAGCAAAGGTTTTTATGCCCTAGTTTGCAGTACAATATTACCAGAGAAGAAGCTTCGCAAGATTAGGTTAGCAACTCTTAATACCTTTTTGGCAATGCTGTTACAGAGAGCTCTGGCACTTAGATCATTTGATATGAGTACTCCAAGGTCCTTGAGAGAGTGGGGGTCATCTATGAAGTCGTATCCACCTAGCTTGTATTTGGTGTTTGGTTTTTTTTTTTTTTGCCAATGTTTAAGACAGAGCATTTGTTGGTTGAGACCATTCAGACACATAGTCAAGGTCATTTTTAAGGGCAACAGCATTGTCGGTGGTGTTGAATAGTTTTATGTCATCAATGAAGAGGATGCAGATGCTTTTGAAATAATCTCAAAGGTCATTTATGTAAAGTACAAAAGAGCATGGGTTCTAAGACGCTGCCTTGGGGGACACCACTGTTAACTGGTGCAGGATTTGATAGAGCTCTCCCTATTTTGAGTATTTGTTGATAGGAACAGATTTATCCACTTATGTAGGGATCCGGAAATGCCATATGAATTTAGTTTTAACAGAAGTTTGTCATGTACCACTGAAACAAAGGCTTTATCCTGGTCGAGTTGTGTAAACCATATATTTTTGCAGTGTAGAGGTTGCAGATTACAGGACATGTTTTTTATGAAACAAAACTGCTCTTTAGAGAGTAGGTTGTTTGTCTCTAAGTGGTGGGTAATGGATTGGTTAATGATTGATTCCATGATTTTGCATAGTGAGATTTGTCTGTAATTTTCAACCAGGCTGAGGTCTTCTTTTTTGAAGATGCGGATGACCGTGGCTAAAGACCATAGGTTGAGCATGGAGCTGGTTCTGAAAGATATCTCATAGATTATGCTTAGAGGTTCTCCTATGGCAGTAGAAAGCTTTTTAAAGAAGTAGGCACATAATCGGTCAGGGCCAATAGATAGAGATGGTTTTAGTTTGCGTAGTGTCCTTTCAACATTACAATATGCCTTGTTCATTAATGGAAAACAAAAATTTGCTATTTCAACTGGAGAGCTTGTACTTGCAGTCTAAAGAAGACAGAGAGGAGGGCTGATTCCATAGGAATTGCCAGAACTAAAAGGAGCTGAAACAGAATATATACTTCCAGGCTACCTCCTTTATATGCATCAGTGTGCCTATTTTGCCCACCTGTGAAGTCTAAACACAGGGTAATATGGAAAACACCATTTCTATATTAGAGCACCAGATATTTTGGGCTTCCTGAAATGTGGGCTGCCTTTGAAATGAAGAGACATGTACTGGAGCCAATAAATGGAATGGTGCTCACTGTGCAGCTAAGAATCTGTGTGGAGACGCATTTAATATCTTCTCTGAGATTTAATGGAAAAAAATAGGTGGATATCATGAGCATATTGATAACCTAACAATCAATATATTTGGATAATCTTACTGCCTTTTCCTCTATGACCCCCCCCCCCCAAATATTCCTATACTGAAGCTGAGGTTAGCTCTCACCCTCCTGGCCTTCCAGAAAAGCCTTAAAACCTGGCTCAGATGGCTCAGATTTGTATTTGTATTTAAGTTTATTTATATGCCGCCCTTTTCCCTGGGGGGACTCAGGGCGGCTTACAACTTAAAAAGGGGGGGGTGGCTCAGATCCCCTCACACATATCACATGCCCTCTTCATTTTTTGTTTCTCATTTAATCTTAATTTTAATCATTTTGTATTATATTTTTACTCTTTTATCATTTTCTAAGCTGCCCAGAGTCATTGAAACAGTGAGATGTGCAGCATATAAACTTAATAAATAAGTAAATCAAGCTTCCTTGCTTAGAAATACCATGACTGTTTGTATAAAAACCACCGGAGAACATCCCTTCCCTTGTTCCTGGCATTCACCATCAACTAAAGCAGTATTCCAAACTTTTTTCTCTACCATAAATGATCCAAAGCCAATTGGAAATGGGTAAGTCCATTGAAATATCCCTGCTGCTAAATAGTGAAAGTTTGTCCTGTTGTATTGACTTTGTGGTTTTTACTGGTTTGTGAATTAAAGTTTGAATTGGTAATTCAAACATCTCAACCAAAACCATTTAATTCCCCAGATATTTAGTAGAATAAAAGCAATTATTTCCAAGAAGAATTTTGAAAAAAAAAGATGAATTGATCTTTCATTTATCTGTTTTAAATAATTACCTCAGAGATAGTTTAATGACATTTTTCTATTGATTGTTTCATTACTTTTATGTAACACAAAATGTATACTTTAACTCAGCAATCAACAGCAATCAGCTGTTCAAACAGCTTATTGCTTCTTTCATCTTTTACCATTGTTTACTGTTTTGGTAAATAAATTACCTTAGAAAATCCTTAAGTCTAAATGACGCCAGTATGTATTCATAATGCAGTAGGTCAAACAATTTTGTACAAGCCTAGACTTGCACAAGTGTCACCTCTTTTGTGGGAGCTGTACTGTCTGGCAATCTGTTTCTAGATACAATTCAAGGTTCTGTTATATCACCTTTACAGTCTTATATGGTTTGGAGCCAGATCTCTCCCTTATTATATCCATCTAGCCTACTTGGATGGGAAGGTAGGGTATGTTATAGGTCCCATCAATTTGGGATATACATCTGATGGGACCATGAAAAAGGCCTCCTCTATGGAGACCCCTTCTTTATGGAACACATTCTCCTGATCTATTTTCCTGATCCTTACCCTATTGCTCTCCTGAAAGGAGTTAAAAACATGGTTTTGTCAGATCTGTCCCTCTGTCTCTTAAATTTTCATGTCACTTATTTCCCCTGTAAGGTGACTTAGTTATGTTGCTGGTGCCAAAGGATGGGGGGATTTTTGTAGGAGTTTTGTTGTTGTGGATTTTTAAATGTTGTAAGCTGCCTGGAAATCATCTAAGTGTGAGTTGGGTGACTATAAAATTTTATTAAACAAACAAATAAATATTCTTGATGATGCTAAGAGGGAAACACCTCCAAAAGGAACAGAATAAAATATATATTTAGTCTGACAAGTATGGTAATACATAATTAACTTTGTAGTAAAATACGTAAAGAATGTCACAAGGATATCTGATTCATTTGACCATTTTGACATTTATGGCTCCCCTGATTGATCATGAATCCATTGGGGTAGAACCTTTATTATCAAGAGTCTGATAGTTGGAATTGTCCTCTCTGAGAGTCCACTAATTATCTTCAGTAAATATCAGTAGAATTTATTAATTAGTTGTTCATCTCAGTCATTTGATTTCCCAGTTTTTTTTCTTTTTGCCAATGTCAATGTTCTTAAGGGTTTTTTTTGCCTTTTTTTTTAACCAAATATATACTTTTTATCTCAATGTTACAAGTTATTGCATTCAAGATCTACTCAAATTTCTGTATTTTAGGTGCACTGAAAATGGCTTCAGCTTTTTCCAGCAATGCTAATCAAAATTGAAATTAAACAATCACTTTACATATTTATTGCTTTCCACAATATTCCTGCATGTTTTCACTGATATCCGGATATACCAGCCTTCTCAATCTACATGAAGTTTAAAGATGGTTCCTTTTTTTTTTCTTTATATTCTTTCCAGGGAATCAACTCTGCTCAGGATTTTTCTGAAGGTTAGGGTTAGGATTATCATGACCTGAAGTAAATTTCACAATTTCTGAACAATAGTTGTACAGGAGAAAGGATGTTTGTTTCCCCACATTCTCAAACATAATCTAGTAAAGAGGTAGCAGCCTGAGAAAAGCCATTCCTCTGGAGAATTATCAATCATGGAAAAAAGTCTCTCTCCTCCAATCTCCCAGAATAAAATTATCTGAGTTAACAGCTTCAGCTCAGATTTAAAACAAGGAAACTCTCTGAACCTTTAGAAGTATGCTTAAGAAAGATTAAAAAATGAAATTTCAATTTTATGATTTGATGACTTTATCTGTTATGATTAGAGAATTCTTGGGTATTTTTGTTGTTACTATGTCTACCCTGAGAGGGATGCAGTGGCTCAGTGGTTAAGACACTGAGCTTGTCGATCAGAAAGGTTGGCAGTTCGGCAGTTCAAATCCCTAGTGCTGTGTAATAGAGTCCCGTTACTTGTCCCAACTTCTGCCAATCTAGCAGTTCGAAAGCATGTACAAATGCAAGTAGAAAAATAGGAACCACCTTTGGTCGGAAGGTAACAGCATCCTGTGTGCCTTCGGTGTTTAGTCATGCCAGCTACATGACCACGGAGATGTCTTTGGACAGCTCTGGCTCTTCAGCTTTGAAACAGAGATGAGTACCACCCCCTAGAGTCAGGAATGACTAGCACATATGTGAGAGGGGAACCTTTACCTTTACCTTTATGTTTACCTTTATTTGTTTATGTTTAAACATAGAGTAAGAGGATATTTCATTATATGTAATGGGTATCAAACTCAGGGGTATCAAACTCAGGGCACGCATGCTGGATGCATCACGCACTGGTCATCCTTACCCACATTTTAGTGAAGGGAAAAAAGTCACAATACATCACGACACCATGACCCGACAAATGCGCGCACAACAAAAGCGCGCCAACAAAACCACGGCACTAAAACCGCAACATCATCAACGCGACATTATCAATGCGGTGACAACAGCGAACTGAGAGAAACGTGATTTAAGTTAAGGAAAGGGTTAGATTTAGGGTTAGGTTTATGGTTAGGTTGAGGGTTAGGGTTAGGTTTAAGGTTAGGTTTAGGGTTAGGGTTAGGTTTAGGTTTAGGTTTAGGTTTAGGGTTAGGGTTAGGGTTAGGGTTAGGGTTAGGGTTAGGGTTAGGGTTAGGGTTAGGGTTAGGGTTAGGGTTAGGGTTAGGGTTAGGTTTAGGTTTAGAGCACGCTTCTGTCACCACACTGTTGTTGCCGCGCTTCAGCGCTCATTCATCGGCGCGCTTTAGAACTCGCAGTTTTGTCACCGCGATTTAGTCAGGCACGCTTTTGTCATTCGCCCATTTTTTGGTGAACCCATGATGACAACTTGGCGCCACAAGTTTGACACTTGTGATGTAATACAAAATATAGTGTCATTTTGATTGTTTAATTTGTTTACTTTTTCTATTACATTTTTTTTCCATTTTAACAGAGTAAGAAGTTGCATTTTATATATTTGTATCCAGTGGTGGGGTTCAAGTAATTTAACAACCGGTTCTATGCCCTGATGATTTCTTCCAACAACCATGTTGCCAAACTGTTCAGAAAGTTAACAAACGGTTCTCCCAAAGTGGTGTGAACTGGCTGAATCCCACCATTGCTTGTATCTGTACTTACGAAAATCAGAATTTTCTCCTTTTAGCTCCTTTTTCTTTTTCCTGATTTTTTCCTTTCCAACTTTTGTATTTTATTGCTTTCTTAAACCTAATAACGTTGGTTAAAACAGGAGTTCCTCTCCAAGAAACACATAGAAAAAGGCATGTCTTCTGTGCTGAAATACTCATATGACTTTAAAATATTTGCCTAATTCAAACGATTGATAAGAAAAGGGCTACCCGGGAATAAGCTGAATATGAATCCTCTCCAAAGAACCCTGATTGTGGACAGCTGGGGCCTGGGTGCAATTACTGGAAGCCCTGAGTTAAATCCTTCAGTTTTCCAGGAGGCAGTCCTAGAAAAAAAATGTAAATTACTTCCTGCCTTTGCTTCTCTTCCTGATATTCCAGCTGTTACCCTCGTGGTCATTTGATGAACTATGTGTGGTGGAACCAAATTGGACTTTGGCCATGTATCTTTGCCTTCTCTTTTTATGGGATGCTTATGATTTATCCTTTTTTTTAAAAAACTGTATCTTTTTTGTGAAATTGTTTTCACAAAAACAATTTTACATTGATAACTCTGTGGGGACTAGCTGGGCCTTCTGTGAGGATGGGCATCATTAAAGTATAATCTTCCTCATTTGGAGTTCCAATAATGACGTTGAATTAGTTTTTCTGCTCATTTCACTTTGATTCACAAACTAAAGCTGACTTGAACACATTGGCATCTATATTGGCCACCTGTCTGTCTTATTCATATTTGTGATAAAAGTCCACTATGTAGTATTTTTATCTGTGATATTTTTAATTTATACTTTGAAATGAACTTGGATTTTTGTCATAATGATCCTTGGTAAATATTTATCTAGCAGACCTACATAGTATTTATTTAAACAATTTATATGATCACTCATTTCACTAATGCAGTGGTTCCCAAACTTGGCAACCCTAAGACTCCAGCTCTGCTGGCTGGAGAATTCTGGGAGTTGAAGTCCACAAGTCTTAAAGTTGCCAAGTTTGAGAACCACTGCACTAATGCAACTCAAATTCAAATTCAAATTTAATGAATTTATATGCCGCCCAATCCCAAAGGACTCCAGGCGGCTTACAGAGATACAACTCTAAAAGAATTAAAAAAAATTAAAAATAGGGAAGAAAAGCAGGTTAAAAAAAACACATCATGCACTCAGTCTTGGTGGGGCTGGAGGTCATGAGGTCAACAGCCCCAGGCCTGCCGGAATAGCTAGGTTTTAGTAGCCTTTCGGAAGGCAGAGAAAGTGGGGAGGGTCTGGATCTCTGGGAGTAGATCGTTCCATAGGGCCGGGGCAGCTACAGAGAAGGCCCTCCCCCGAGGAGCCGCCAGATGACATTGTCTAGTCGACGGCACCTGGAGAAGGCCCATCCTGTGTGATCTTATCGGTCGCTGGGAGGTATGTGGCAGAAGACGGTCTCGTAGATATACTCTAGGTAACTTAAACAATAACCCAAGACAACTGGCAATGAACTGCCTGCAATAGTTCCAGATTACTTTCTTTATTGCATTGGTTATCAAGAGTGTGTAGGTCAGGGCTATCAAACTCACGGCCTGTGGGCTGGATGTGCTACATGCTGGCCATGCCTACCCCCTGTTTAGTGAAGCAGAAAAAGTCATGATATGTCACATGATGACAATGTCTTACCGCGATTTTGACAACCCTGATGTAGGTTGTATATTGTCAGTCGGTAGCTTCATGGCTGAATGTAGTATATTAACTTTTTTTCTACTTGTGTTAACTCCTAGATTCTGCCTCCACTTCTAATCACTATTGCTGAAAGTTAGTGATAGATTTTCCTTGAGGAACAATCACATGAAATCACTAGTAAAATCCTTAAAATAGATATAATATCACTTAAATCGAAAACTTCTCAACAACCCCAAAACTCAGAGAAATAGTCTGAAAGGCCCAACTCATGTAGTGACAATGGCCAGCCAACTTTGATTCACTGCCCTGTTCCTTTCAGCTCTTCAATTATTAAACATTTTAGATCCTGTGCCTGAATCAATCAAAGCTTTGATGTAGGCATGTTATTAATCTAAGATTTAAAAATGATATATGCATGCCAATTATCACATTATTTGCCTTGTACAAGTATAAGAAACCATCTCACCTACCACAATACTTTCAAGATGTAATAGCTGATTATTGTTGCTTGAATTAGTGTCCAGCCTGAAATTCTCTGCCTTTAATGTGAGCCTCCAATTTGCAATTAATGTTGTGTTCTTCCAGTAATAAAGAATTCAGAGCTATAATGTAAATAATCATTATCTCTTCATTCACACACAAAAAAGGAAGTATCTTCTAGGTTGCATTTGTTGCATTGCATATTGCCTGCTTCAATCTTTGGACAGGGAGCAGAGATAAACAACAGGTGCATAGAAGATATCTATACCAAATTCAAGGTCAGAGTGAGTGAAGTAATCCTTTTTTTTTAAAAAAAAGTAATAAAATGCTCCATCAAAAGATTGGATTAAACAACTAATCTGTGGATGGATTAACTATGCACAGCAGCAACGTGGGGTGAGGGGGAGAAAGAAGGCTATGTTCCCTGCACTAGAATACATATTTATGAAATCTTTCAGACTTTTCTTATATTTTCTTCCCAACAATCTGACCTTGATCTAACAGCTTGGAATGGCTCCCTTTTGATTTATCTTGGTAGAGTATATGACTTTTTGCTACCCACTCAGTTTTACTGTGATGTGTCACCTTTTCTATCTTACACCCCCGATATTTATTGGGTTTGCTTGATCTGCCAGCTATCACTGGAGCTTAAAGGACCATGGTACTACATACAGTAGAACCTCTGGTCATGAATGCTTTTGACCATGAACAAATCGAGTTCCGACCAAAAAATGCACATTTTTTTCCCTTTTTTGCGGGCGATTTCACCTTCCGCACCATTTTCTTTGTAAGCACCAAATTTCCAAAATTAGACTCGGGTTCCAACCAAATCAGTTTGTGACCAAGGTTATGGACCAAATTATGGTCATGACCAGAGGTTCTACTGCACTGCCACTGAGCTATCTTCCAGATGTCCCCCCCTTTCCCATACTTCTCTACCTGAAAAACAACTTGTTCTATAAAAGCTGCATGCATGATAAGGCAGATTTAGTAAAAAAAAAAAAAAAAAGCAAAAGAAGAAAACCCATTTTTTAAAAAACAAAACAAAATAATTAGCAACTCCATCTGGATATTCTGAGCAGGAGATAAACAATAGGGTAGACGATACTTAACTCTCCCTATCCCTTACTCTCCTTCCATTGTTAGTAACTGTGACAGAAAAGAACATAGAGGTAGCTAAACTGTTATTGTTATTGTTGATGGCAAATGTATTTGCTTGTTCTCTTTAATTACACATACATACACATCATGCTATTCCCGTTATGCAAAATGCAGAAAACGAATAAGAAATAATAAGCCAAAGAAATTAGTGCAAGAAATAAGAGAAAGAAATATAGATACACTGAACAATCAAGGGTTGTTGTATACCTTGCCTTGCTGCTCAGTGTTGAAGCTTTCTGTAAGTATTTTATTTATTCTTACCCTTGCTTTACCTCATTAATATACCCCTTTCCTGCATTCAATAATTAATCTTACTGCCATATTCAAATTATTCCATAATTCAAGCCCATTCACTTTATTATGAGCTTTCCCCAAACTAACACATATGTAATACATGTACATTATCTGATTCATATCTTCCTCAAAGATCTGCTGAATTTATTTTTAACTTTTCTATAGAATTAATGGCAGATGGTAAGAGGTGTTTGCTGATTAAATAGAATAGAATGGAAAATGTCTAACGACTTCACCCCAGATTGACTAATCTGATCTTCAAATTTCAAACCAATTTCGTTGTATTTAAGTACAATGGCAATAAAGATTATACTTATAAAAACAGCATTACTAGGATTGATAAACAGTTTAAAAAAACAAGAGAGCTTTAGCAAGAATTGCTTTTTGTTTAGATTGGCATATCAAATCAAATGAGTTGGTGACTTCAGTGACAGGTCCTTGTGAGCTTTTTTTCTTTTAAATAACAACATGGAAGAGTTCTGATATTGTCTTCTTCTATGACTTCCCACACCCCACACCCCAAACCGCAGTCTTGCCTTCAGATATAGAATATCCCAGTGGTAACCAGATCCAATTCTGCTTAGCTTTTTGGAATCCGTTAAGGTCAGTTAAGTACTACCCTCTGCTGTCATTATATAGTTGGTGGTAATATCTTCTGCAGAAACTGATAGTTAAACCAAGTTTCTTTACTTCCCTTGAGCATCTGGTCAAATTGTAGTCTGGGAGGCTAAATAAATACCTATGTTCAGATAGGATTCCAAGAAAATCTACTCTTGATTAGATTTATTTACTAAAAAATATTTCAAAGGGATGGAATACCAGGGATACAGGTACCTCTAAATAACCTTATATGTAATTATTACCCGTATTATGAGAAACCAAGCAATGAGGATATCCCACCACCAGGTAAAGGAAAGCATTGCTTCAAGCTTCAGATTCTGGTGTTCAATAGGAAAAGCCTACTACCTATAGGAAGAATGGCAGTGGCATTGAAGTACAATGTAATTGCCTGGTCAGGCTGCATTTTTTAATGTGACAATTTTTTGTTTTGTTCTACATGTAAAGCAATAGAAATATTTAATCAGTATTAAAAATAGATTGTGCGAGAAAAAACTTATTGCCTTTTTTTGATAAGGTGACGAGATTAGTGACCCAATGAAATGCTGTGGACATATTATACTTGGATATCAGTGAGATATTTGACAAAGTAGAACATAATCTACTTCTTGGTATGATAGAAAAATGTGAAATAGACAGATGGATTTGTAATTGGCTGATCAATTGCACCCAGCATGTTGTCTTCAATGGAATTACATCAACATAGGTACCTCCAGCTTCTGTTTTGAGTCCAGGACTCTTCATCATCTTCATGAATTATTTAGATGAGGGAATAGATGGATAATTCTTCAAATTTGCAGTTGACACCAAGCCAGGGTGGGAGAATTGCTAATATTTTGGAAGTTCAAGCTCCAGAAAATCTTGACAGGCTTGAACATTGGATTCTATCTAACAAGATGCAATTCAGTGGTAAGAAAAGTTAAGGTCCTGTGCTTAGGCAGGAAAAACTGAATTCATAGATACATAATAGGTGATACCTGACTCAACAGTGGCAACTGTGAAAGATCTAGGTGTCCTAGTGCCCTAGCGGGCTACTGCTTAAGTATTAGCCAGCAAAGTGCTGCAGTGGCCAAAAAACCAATGCAATCCTGGGCTGCATCAGCAGATGGATAGCATCAAGATCACAAGAAGTGATATTGCCACTTTATGCAGCACTAGTGATACCACACTTTGAATATTGCATCCAGTTCTGGGCATCACAATACAAAAAGGATGTTGAGACTCTGGACAATGTGCAGAGAAGAACAACAAAGGGTCAAAATTGCCTGATAAATGGTTGAAAAAGCTAAGTATGTCTAGCTTAACAAAGAGTAGGATTGGGGGAGACATGATAACTGTCTTCTAGTACTTGAGGAGCAGTCGCAAAGAAGAGGGAATTGACTTATTCTATAAGGCACCAGAGGGCAGGACAAGAAGTAATGGGTGGAAGCTTGTTAAAGACAGATCCAACCTAGAAGTAAGGAGAAAATTTATGACAGTGGAACAATAATCAATGGAATAGCTTGTGGTGCTCCATCACTATAAGTTTTCAAAAACAGACTGGACAACCATTTGACTAGGATGGTATAAGGCTCCTGCCTTAAGCAGGAGACTGAGCTAGAAGACCTCTGGGATCTCTTTTCAGCCCTATGACTCTGTGTTTTATGTTTTATTTTTGGTCTTTCAATCTCATGCTGACAATTCATCAAGCTTAATTTACAAAGACATGCATAATTAGTTTCTCTAAGGATATCACTGATTGAGTACATTATGTATACAAATATATACATATATACTTATACACACTGTGTGTATCTGTGAGTAAGTGTATGTGTATGGAGAGACAGAGAGAAAGAAAGAAAGAGAGGGAGGGAGGGAGAGAGAGAGGTAGAGACAGAGACTTGGGTTGAATCTGAAAATAAAACAATGGTGCAGGGACGCTACATTCAAGAGTGCATTGTGAGATGTAGAGGCAAGCCTAAAACAGTATGTTAAGAGGAATGAAGGATATCACTGATTGAGTACATTATGTATACAAATATATACATATATACTTATACACACTGTGTGTATCTGTGTGTAAGTGTATGTGTATGGAGAGACAGAGAGAAAGAAAGAAAGAGAGGGAGGGAGGGAGGGAGGGAGGGAGAGAGGTAGAGACAGAGACTTGGGTTGAATCTGAAAATAAAACAATGGTACAGGGACGCTACATTCAAGAGTGCATTGTGAAATGTAGAGGCAAGCCTAAAATAGTATGGTAAGAGGAATGAAGGGATAAAGAACATTTTTATTTGCTATAGAAGCAAAAGCAAATTTCTTATTTCTACTGTTTCTCTCTTAAAAATTAATTAATAGATTTAATTTTAAAATTTAGTATTAATTCCTATTTAATTGAAATTATTTGCTAGATTATCATGTCATCTGTTTTGAAACAAGTCTGCTTAGACAAGTAATGTTTCCAGAGATATGGATGCCAGTTAAAGAGAATTGTATCAATACAATATGGGAACATTTATTCCCATAAATGTTCTATTCTATTGTACTGAAATTGCATATTCATTGTACAGCAAATAATGCAGATCAGTCCTATAACTGATGCTCATGATAATAACTGCTGCTACCTATATTCATATTATTAAAAATATAAAAATAACCTGTGTAAATACTCTTTTTAAAAATGCATAATAGAATTTAATACTTCATTAACAATGTCAGCAATAGTCTTGTCAATGTTCTCAAAGCTACAAAGGATGATGGATACAGGATTTCCCAAGTAGCTTTAGACATTTGTGAAATTGTCTTCCTTTGAAATATGGTCCTAGGTTTCTCCTAAAATTCCTGAAGTATTTGAGCACAGCACACTCTGCCAGTATCTCTGTAGATGAGTTGGCTGGGCAAAACAGCTTGTTCAGGTTCACATGGAGTGCAGAGTCTTGCTTCTTTTTCTTCCTACAGTATGTTCTTCAAAAAAAAAAGGATATAAGTATATGCAAGTACAAATATTTAATTCTTTTTAAAAACATTATCACAAGGCATGTTGGCATGTTAATTCTCTTTCCTCTCCTTTTTCCTTGAAAGATGCAGTGAGAGCTCCCTCTTCTGATTTAATCCATTTTAATTGTCAGTCAGAAACCAGGACAGAAAATGGAGAGCTACGTCCACAGCAAGCTCACTTTGCAAACTCCCAAAAATGGTTTTTCCTACTATTTCAGGCAGGTTGCAGCAATATATTTTTCAGAGATGAAGAAATATTCTTCAGCTTCAACCACAATAATACATGAGCAAGTACTAGATACAAACTCAAGGTAAACCGCTCCAAACTCAATTGCAGAAAATGTGACTTTAGCAACAGAGTGGCCAAGTCTGGAATACATTACCTGACTTAGTGGTTCCTTCCCCAAACCCCCACAACTTTAATCTTAGACTGTCTACTGTTGACCTCACCCTGTGATGAATTTCCAATTGTTTTACTACCAGTTCTGTGGACGGGGCTTGGTGGCATGGCAGTGGAAGGATACTGCAAAATCTCCATTCCCACCGCACTGTAGGGCCAGCCAGAGGTGGTGATTCTCTGAACTACTCAAAGTTTCTGCTACCGGTTCTCCAGAATCTGTCAGAACCTGCTGCATTTCACCCCTGACCTCACCCCATTCCTAAGAGGCCTGTAAGGGGTGTGCAAAAGCTCACCAATGTGAGCCTACCTTCCCTGTCCTACCTTCCCTGTCCTAACAACCCCATTTATTCGTATCCATTTCACATATTCTTGATCTTGTATGTATTTATATCTATTATCTTATACACACTTGACTAAATAAATAAATAAATAAATAAATAAATAAATAAATAAATAAATAAATGTTTCCACTTGGGTAGCCTTTATGTTTCCCAGTTTGTGGGATAGGTTGCCTTAAGCATCACACATTTTCCTTTAGATGGAGAAACAATCTGTGGATTCAAAAAGTGACTTCAATTTATTCAACTGTGTGGGCAGCTATTTGCAAACAGCTGCTGGCTGCAGCTATCCACAGGCCTGATTATTCAAAGTTTACATAATAATCCCTGTTCCTTAAAAGGAGGCCTATCCAAAGTGATGAAGACAGGGCTCCATTAGCTTTAGGATGTCACAGGCTTTTTTCGCCAGACACATGGGTGACATTTTACCTTCTTCTAATTTTTTGCTTCTTTCCCCAACCTGGTGCCCTCCAGTTATTTTACCGGTAGTCTATAATTCCAGATTGGATGGGAATTCTAAGAGTTGCATTCTCATCCACTTCTGGAGGGCTTACTTAGGCTGTTATATTTTATTTCTTTCTAGAATACACAAATGGATTAATTGAATTGTGCTAAGGAGAAAGGGGAAGAAAACACTTTTCAAAACCATTGCCAGCATGTATGTGATGTACTTTACAACCCATACATTTTGCAGCTGGCTAAAAGATTTCCTGGGTATCCATTATACAAAGAGAAACACTATGTAGTATACCCAAGTATTGCAGTTCACCCCATAATTTGGGAAAAAGCAAAAATAAATGCTGCTTTATGGGAAAACTAATAAATGTCAGTGACTACATTGGTACACCATTTGATATCGTAAGTAATTCATGTAACTGAAAAATGTTTTAAGGCAGCATGACCACATTAACTATGAAGATGTACTATATAATCTTTAAATGTGAAGTCAATTTTGTACAGAACAGAAGCCATTCTGAATTATAGTGTGAATGAATCAAATTAATTTTACAGAATATATGGAGATTATACTTTGAAAAAAAATAGATCCTCTTTCTGGCACATTTTATAAATGTTTTTGAATGCTCATGCTTCCCATTCTCACTCTGTGCACAGTGTTAATTATATGATATAATAGAAACATGATAATCCTCATCCATGTTACATTATATATTTTATCAATTTATTCTTTTTTTAAAAAAAATCACCTTAATAAAAGAGAACTGGACAGAGAAAGGAACACCATTCTGATGATGCTTTAGATCAGGGCTGTCAAATTTGCCTCATCACGGCGGCATCATGTGACATATTGCAACTTCCCCCCCCCCTTTGCTACACCAGGTGTGGATGTGGCCAGCACATGATGCATCCGGCCCATGGGCAGCAAGTTTGACAGCTTAGAGGCCGGAAAATCTCCTTAGATTATGGGAAGAACAATAACACTAAGATTGTTTGTCTGTATATACATCTGCCAACTCAGGGGCAAAGGGTGGCCAATATACCATGGTCAGAATATCACTGAGGAATTCACATGACCGATGATAGATAGATAGATAGATAGATAGATAGATAGATAGATAGATAGATAGATAGATAGATAGATAGATAGATAGATAGACAGACAGATATAGATGATATAGATAGATATAGATATAGAGATAGAGATAGAGATAGAGATAGAGATAGAGATAGAGATAGAGATAGAGATAGATATATAGCGTAGTGGCTAATACAACTGCCTAATATGTAATACAGCCCAGGTTCGAATCCCAGTAAGGGTATGGCTAGCTGATGAGAGCTAAATAGCTTGAAATAGATCTATACTAGTCTCCCTTTATTTATTTATCAGCACAGATGCAACACAAATGTAACAAAGACAACAGTAAAAATAATGGCTTTCTGTCTGGATGGTCTCTTGTGATGAGCCGATAGACAGAAAAAGGAAGCAATATGCTTCCTCCCATATTTGGGCATACCAGGGGTTGTGACACAATACATACCTATTTCCCTGGTTTAGCTGATAAAGGAGGAGAGCCTGTGGCCTAGTGGCTAATACAGCTGCCCAGTAAGGGTATGGCTAGCTGATGAGAGCTAAATAGCTTGAAATAGATCTATACTAGTCTCCCTTTATTTATTTATCAGCACAAATGCAACACACACATAACACACACATGACATGTTTCCATATAAAAGCCATTGCGTACAATTCTCTCAATTGTGTATAATTGTGTGGGCTGTTTTCCTATAGGATAGAGGAGGAAAACTTGTGAGCCCTTTCCCTCTTCAAGGCTGCACTGCCACCACCTGTACATGGTAGAGCCAGTGCAGCTGCTCTTCACCAGGCTGGTCCTTGACTTGCAAAACTTTTTCTACACCCAGTCCCCTAAGGACTGCCTTGAGTCAGGTACTGGCACCAGCAATGTTACTAAGGGAAAAGAAGCCAGTGGCAGCTCTCTCAAAAAACACCGAGTCCAGGCAGCATACGCATCTGTTCACTGCTTTGGTTCCTCCTTTCTCCATTGCTGCTTCCCTCTTCTGAATTGTGTCTGGGAGCCACACTTCTTCCTGTTTCCAAATGTGCAAAGAAAGACTGTTCTCCTGACCAGGCCCCGCTCTGGACCTCTTGCCTGCAGAGTTGCAAAGACGATAGAAAAAGGCCAGGTGATGGAGAGTGGCTAGGTTCCAGAGTGAGTACAGCTTCCACATCCAGTCTGATGTTGCCCCCTTCCTGGCTTGGCTAGACAGGGAAGTTGAGGGAGAGTGGCTAGGAAATGTCTCTTTTCATGCTGCCTGCCAGTTGATTCAAGTACAGCCCCATGGTTTGCATTGTTTCTGAAGGATTTATTGGCTGATGAGGAGAGTGGCAGCAGAATACAGTGGCTCTTCAACTTTGTTATGCTATGCAGACTAGCTAAAATGACAGAGATGGGTGGTGGGAAATAGGTGTCTATTGACAAGAATATGTTTCACAACAGGACCTCATGGAACATGACTGCTGAATTTAGGGCTCTGCCCGATGTTGGCAACTTGATGACATATTTAATAGAGCAGAATTCCAAAGAACAGGTTGAATTAGTCAATCTTACCCATGAGCCTGAAAAGAGGGGCAACGCAGAGTGAATTAGCAGTCTGAATAACCCACTAAGCCCATTATGAAAAACTCTCTTTTAACAAACATATACAAGGAGAATGCAATTGAGAGCCATTCAGACAAGCACCTGGACTTGAATGCACCATTTGGATGCTCGAATGAGGCTACCTCCAAAGTTGTATATGATTGCGGTACATTCATTACATGTACCCAAAAAAATATGTTGGCTCATATCCTTTGAAAATTCTGTCTTTTGTGACCCTCCAGTGAAACTCATCATTACCCTGAAGTTAGAAGGAAAACAAAAGTATCATTTTAAGGATTACTGCTGTCATAGAAACTGTAATCAAGAAAACTATTTCATTAGAACAATTATCTTCAGCTAGACCATCAATTACCAAAGAAGATTGGAGACTATATAGTGCTTTGTCTTTCTTCCTACTGATCTTCATTTGCTTCATTGCCATCTTTCATTCAATGGAATCTGTGTCATTCATGCCAATATCTCAGGGGTTGCCACAAAGAAGAGGGAGTGAAACTATTTTCCAAGACACCTGAGGGTAGAAAAAGAAGCAATGGGTGGAAACTAATCAAGGAGAGAACAACTTAGAACTGAGGAGAAATTTCCTGACAGTTAGAACAATTAATCAGTGGAACAGCTTGCCTCCAGAAGTTGTGAATGCCCCAAACTGGAAGTCTTTAAGAAGATGTTGGATAGCTGCCAAGCCTTATCTGTGTTTATTGCTGCCCAAGCTTGTCTGTGCCGGTTTGCTGCCAAGGACCTGTCGGTCTGTTAATTAAATGCCGTAACTTATTTTTGGTTCGGAGTGTGCTTGGGTGTGGAACGAGGGGGATCAGAACACCTGTCCATGCCATAAACTTTGGTTAATGGACCCTCCAGTGAACCACCTGCACCACCTGTCTTCTTAACCCTATGTACCATAGCTACAGATATTCCTCATTTAGCAACTTGACCATTAAGTAAAGTAGTCATTAAGTGAAACTATGACTGTACTCATGATCTTTCTTTAGCTTTTATTTGCTTTATAGACTTGTGAGGCTCATAAATGCTGATAAGTTCCAAACATCAACTATAAACATTAAGAGGGCCTAATTCTATTTGATACTAATGCATTCTTGTCCTCTGAAGTCCCTTCATATGTTGTAAGGAGTTTTCAAATTAAAAGCAATAGGATAATATTTAAACTTCCTCCAGCTGCGAGCCATCATCTCGATCGGTTCCATGCATGCATACACTTATATTATCATGAATAAAAATCACAAAGGCAGCTGCTGTATATTTAACATATCATGAAATTCAGCTGTAATAGGTCATTCTGCCATGTGCTTTTATATCAGGTCCACCATTAAGAGTTTTGTAGAGCCAGGTGAACTCTCTGGGGCCTCTTCCATCACCATCAAGGTTTGGAATCTGGACAGTAATTTTCTGGCTACCATTAGCAGCACCTGGAGAAATAATGACAACTAATTCTTTTTTTCAACCCTACTGCAGGTCATGTTGCAAAAGTAAAAATATCAGATTCACGTAGCAGAACACAAAGGGGGGGTGTCAATGATTATTTCAATTCATAACTGAAGATGACCAAATACCACTTGGGATTTTTCTCAAGGCCATACCTTGGTCTAATATCAAATTACAGATCTACCCTAAACTCTCCATCCAACCCTCACCTTCAAAGCAGATTATGGGAAACTAAGCAGAAACAGGTGTTATTTGTAGTAACTATGGAATTGTTCGTGTCCTGTTTTCACAGGAAGAGAAAGATTCATCACTTTTTGTAGTTTAATGAGAAAAGATTTTTAGTTCTTATGCTGACAGTTTATGGTTTCCTGTGCTATCTATATAACCTGACCCAACAGTGATTTATTCAACAATCCTTAATTAACAAAATTGACACTTTGCACAACATGTAAACTCAAATTTATGTTCTATTCCAAACTCCTCCTGGATTTATGTGATTTTTTTTTTTCTGGAAGGACCATCTTCTCTCAGACATGAATCTTGGCTTATACCTTATTTTTCTTGTCTAAGATATAAATCTTTATTTTTGTCAATAAAGAAAACATATTTTAAACCAGTATTTATTATACACTTAATAATAATTTTACTCCAATATTTCCAAGGTGACCATTGTGTAATTTACAAAGAGCATAGATTGAAAGATTAAAAGTGGGAATGTTTTTTTAAATTATCTATGAATCATACTTTCTGCTTGTAAAATTTTGCTCAGGCAAAATGTTACTAATAACTCTTACTTTCAAAATGAACAGTTCTACTCTTAGTATACTTTATGTATTGGTCACTTCACCATATCAAAGCATGAGTATCAGCCATAGTAAAAATTATAAAATGAGATAAGATACAGAGAAATGACATGAAATAGAATAAAATATAATATGTAAGATGAAGTAAAAATAAAAGCAAAATAAGATAAAATAGTATAAAGTAAAACAGGTATAATTACATGAATAAAGTTAAAAAATAGTTTATATTTCTTTGCATGCAACCCCAATGTGTTCTATAAAATGGAAATTCATAAGTACGGTAAATAATCACAACCATCAGCCAGCACAGCTCTTAATATCTTAGCACAGATGTATCTATATCACTGAGATGTGCAATTCAGAACAAAATATTCCATTATTTTCATGTTTGAGTTTTTATTTTTATTATTTAATGTTAGTTTTATAAAGCAACACTAAATATTATTGTGTCATCTTTTTTATTTTTAAAATAAATGTTATTTATTTCACTGGTAAATGTGCATATTTTATATAACTATTTCCAAAGAGAACATTAATTACTCAAGTATAAACCAATGCTATGCACTTTTAAAATCAATGAACTGCAAAAGAATGTGTAGGCATTAAATCAGAATACTACAGGCTTATAGTGATAAATGTGTCATAAATACTTTTAATTATGCAAAAGGTTTTTTATAACTTTATTCTATAAAACCAAGATACAAGATGCATACATTGATTCCTCAGTGTTTTGCAAATCTTTTTTTTGTTTAGGTTTTTTAGATTTAAGATATTGATGATGCAACTGGAATATGGTCTGATATTACAGTTAAACCGTGGTATAGTTATCTACCTAATCAAGAAACTAAATAATAATGCCAGCAACTCTTATGAGTTTTTTGTTATGAAAAATAATAAAAATAATAATGTTGAAGTGGAAATCCAAGCCATGATATATCTACCAAATTAAATTCCGGGAAATATACTTTTGGCACTTTCCATGAACAGGAATTCAGTTTACCTAATGCTTCAACTCATTCTTTCTTTCTTCACTTTTGACACTCAAGCTGTATACAACTGTGTGCAAGACTTGCTTCTGTGCTTCACTGATGCCAATTGCATTTGTAAATAGCTTTCTTAGGTTTCTGTTGTGATATGGAGCTCAGAGGTGGTATTCTACCAGTTTGAACCAGATCACCTGAACCGGTAGCAGAAATTGTGGGCAGCTCCTCCCACCTGCGCCCAGCTCTATGGCCCTTTTTTCACCAAAAGTGCATGTGCAGAAGGATTTGTGCATGTGCTGAGATGGTGCATGCACATGTTCACATTTGTGAACCGATAGGGAAGGTAAGTGTATGCCACCCCTGATGGAGCTACCCTTTCCAGTAAAGAGGAAAAAGACGGCAACAGACACATAGGAATCTAATATTCTGCTTACTGCAGGCAGGCAGTCTGAAGATAAACAGATCCCTCAGGAATAGTGCCAGACTAGGTTCCTCCCTCCCATTCTCCCCTCATGAGTGATCATCATCATTTTAAAGCTATTCCATCGCCGCCGATAGAACCAGTTCAGGGATGTGTCCAGCCGAGTTGCTACCTATTTGGCTGAACCAGTCTGAACTGGTAGGAACCCACCTCTGTCCAGGTCTCAACAAAGATCATCTAAGAGAATGATCATTTAAGTGACACTTTGCACACTGAGAAGGTTAATATTAATTGTATATTGTACTATATGTATGTACAATTGTAATAATTAATTTAGTTTTAAAACAGTAGACAATATGGCATTGCTTCTTTAGAGACAAGCATCTTGGAGAGCTGCTATAGGTTGGGTAGCCAACGAACTTATTAAATCAAATAACATTGTACTGGAATCTAACAGGCATATTCTTAACTGTTAATTAAAGTTTAAAGGGACACTTAAATAAAATAGCAATGATCAGATCTAATTTATTGCACAAACTGAAGGACTGATTGATTTGTTTCCCAAGGCTAAGCATTCTAAAGACAGGAATCAATGAAGTCCTCTCAATGCGAAGTAATGCTATGAATCCTTCAAAAATAATTTAAGAGGTACAAAACACCTCTGCTATTTATTAAATCAGTCCATATTTTTCAGGCTTAAAAAACACACCTGCATGTTTTTACTTTGATTGCATGGAAATCTGAAAAAAATGCATTGTTTCAAGATGGGCAATTGTTTGAGCAGGATACTGATTGAATTACATATTTTATCAAACAGGTTTTTGTAAAAAGGAGGGAAGCACATTCATTGGTTCATCATATTCATGGCATCCAAGGATCAGATGGCCCAGTTCAATCTGCTTTTGAAGGATTATGGAACAATAAAATGTGGAAGTACCTATCTTTCTGTTTCAATATCTATGAGTGTAAAAGATGAAGCCAAAATTGGTTGGAAGCTGCAGTTCTAGACATTTATTTATTTATTTCTCATCAGCATAGCTAACCAAGTAGTTACATCAAAAGGTGCAATATAAAATATATTCTACCCAATATTTTAAAGAATTTAGATATTATATCTATCATTTAAGTAGATTTGACTTAGCAGATTTAAACCATCAAAGTATTCTTACCAGTGACTCTTGCAGCACAACATGAAATGAGTTCAAAGTTCATGGAAAGCATAATCGTCATCTACTTCTTCCAGCAGAATGCCAAATATTATGCCTAAGAACACTTACACAAAAGGAACGCAAACAAATTTTAATTTAACTTAATATTTAATATTCTAATTTAAGGCCTCCTAACTCTACAATAAGTTTGGCTGGCTTATAATAATTACTAGTCAGGGAGGTAGTGATATGCATTGAAAGGGTGTGTGTGTGTGTGTGTGTGTGTGTGTGTGTGTGTGTAGAGGTAAGAAAAAAAATCAGCATTCTAAGAATTATTTCACATCATTGCTAATCAGTATGGCTGCCTGTGTCTAATGTTTTCCCCAGTTTCATAAATTCCTTTGCTCTTTCCCTGGACAACATCTATTTCAGTATCATTTCAGAACATCTCACCAATATTATTTAGTTTTTGGTATATACAAAATATGCTGTTTCCAGAAAACAGAACTAGCACCCTCCATCTCCCCCTAATATCAACTATTCATATTCAAAGTTCAAATCATGCAAAAGTTTAAATAATATCAAAAATATTAATAGCAATATAGAAAACATGTAATTAATATCTCTTTCCCTTCAGTGGAACATCCTGCAATCTCTGACTGAAAGGGTTGCTTTCCCTTTCTCTTTCAGAAATGAAGGAGAATAACTCATCAATAACAGAAGAATGTTGGAAGCACAATGAAATTGTCAAAGTTATTATATTATAGATAATGTGAATGTCCAATCTGGAATTGTTACAAGCTATTTTAGTAGGTTGAGATTATGACATTTATTGAAATAATGGCATAGTAATAATGGTTGTGTGACTTGCACGTGCGCACCCTTCACTCGTGAGCATGAGCCACAGGCACTTGCACTCGCAGGCAAAGTTCCCCTTGCACGAGGGAGGGCACCTGAGCAGAGGCTGATTGTACCTATGCTTGTGCTGGCATGAGCAGAGGCTACTTACGTTTGAAGCTCCATTTGCGCAAGCAGAGCTTTGTGCTTGCAAATTTCTCTTGCGGTCCAATTTCAAAGTGACCGAATCCCAGTAGGGGTTGGGGACCCTTTATTTAGTAGGTGTCTGATATAATCAGCTCCTTCCTAAGACAGCAAGTTAATGCATGCCATTCAGTCTCCTAATATGTGAAAGGAAGCCTTGTGGAAAGACAAATGAGTTGACTATTAAAATTGGCTGGATTTTGCCAGCATGATGCAACCTTGGAAGAATATACACTGTGCAACAGAATTGCTCCACTAAAAGTATTTTTTTAAAACATGTTCCCAGTTTACTGTCTTGAAAAATCCAGCTGTAGTTCAATCTGAATTTTTAAAAGTAGTTTGTGAGGCTGAATTAGTATTAATTAACACTAGTGTTTATAAACACTATAAGTAGAATTAAAATTAATGAGCAAATATCAATATAATGGCTTTGAAACAAATTGGCAAAAATCAGGGGATATATTATTGTTTACATTGTATCCACTTATCTATAAATTATTAAAACTCTTGTATCTGTAATCTTTAATTGGGTAAACAGTGCATCATGGGGCAAGAGTTTTTAAATCAAAGTATCTCAAATGGGCTAACTTAAAGTCCAAAATGTAGGACTCATGACTCCTCTGAAATTGAAATTTTGCAAATGTGTGATTGCTTTAGTACAGATGATATGTATTTGTCCATTCTTTATTCTTAGTTTGATGTTACATAAACAACCAATTGTCTATGAGAAACATAAAACAATGTATTTACAATCACTAATATAAATTTATAATGTATGTTTATATCTTCTTTTATATATATGATGGCTCGGCAATTAAGGATGCTGAGCTTCTCAGCTGGAAAACTGACAGTCCGGGTTTGAGACCCAAGCACTGTGCAATGGAGTGAGCTCCTATTACTTTTCCCAGTTCATGTCCACCTAGCAGTTCAAAAGCATTCAAATGCGAGTAGAAAAAAAGGTACCCTTTCCATGGGAAGGTAACATGTGCTTCAGCTTATAGTCATGTTGGCCACATGAACACAGTCTTCAGTCAAAGCTGGCTCCTTTGGCTAAAAAACAGAGATGAGCACCATCTCCTAGAGTCAGATGCAACTGGACAGGAAACTTTTACCTTTGTATAACATGCAAAAAGAACAGTTATGAAGACTAAAACTACAGGAATATTTCTACCTAAAATAATTGTGCAGATACAGTAGATAAGCTGGTTTTTATTGAAAAGATCAATTTATACAGATTTTAAAATTTCAAAAAGCTGGCCTCTAGCTGTAAAAACTATGAAATATGCTCATGATGTCTATATTACACAGAGGGAGCAAATTCCAATTACATATCACTTCATACTTCTCAATTTTCCTTATAAAAAGCCCTTTTGTTATTAGCATTTTAACAAACTGAGCAAACAAGCAATTCTCAGATGTGTATCAGCTTCTTTAGAGTCTTTTATATTATGACAAAGAGTCAAACAGAATGATCTCAACTTATCCGATTCCCATATTAAATCAACACACCTGGAATGTTGCTAAAAGGTTGTCTTCTCTTTTCTTGGGGATTGCAGTACAATGAAAAATTAATTTAATGGACTATTTAGGGAGAGGTGGAAGCTATGTAAGGCATGCTATAAATACCTTTTGCTTAGACTACTTATGCTGTACATTAGCTGAAAATTGCAGGGACCTACCTCATGCTGGCAAGGACATTATTCCATAAATAACACTGCTCATTTTGAGGTGGCTACTTCTACTCAAGTGAATAATAATGTTTCATTTTTGGTTGAATATAATTTTAGTAACATGCACAGAGATTTGTATTTGCTTGATGAGCTGGCATGCTTAACTATAGCAGGAGAGGTTAAGGTTTAGGTGTTTTTCACTTTCACAACTAATTGCTCTGTTAGTTCATAAACGGTCACCTGAGCTAGAAGAAGGGGGAGAATTAATTGAAAAATGAAAAATATAGAAGTGGATATGAATTTCCACTTTTCTGTAGCACCTAAGATGCAGGGCTGTTTTTAATGCTGTTATCTGAAAAATAATGCTGGAAAAAGATGCCTTTGTATACCCTTGTAAGAATTTTCAGGAAAGTAGAACAAATCAAAACAACCAATATACAAGTTGTCCGGAAGTTCTCCAGCTGGACAGATGAGGGGTGTGTGAGCTCTGAAGAGTCTCACACAAACTCTGTCTGACAAACCATTTTTGAGATCCTTTTTGGATCAGAACCCCCCTGGGGGTGAAGAAGGGGCAGCGTCTCATTAGACCCAGAGGGAGTGCAACAGGTCCCTCATAGGTCAGAGATTTGCTCTCTGAATCAGAGTTGGGGCAGCAGCATGGCAGCATGGCTGTACAAGAATCTGGCTTCCAGCTAAAGCAGCTGAACAGGAGCGTGCAGGACGAGATGAAAGCCCAGTAAGAAGATCTAATTAACCCATAGTCATAAATCAGAACTTGAAAAAGGCAAAGAATCTTGAGAGTATAAATAATATTAATGGACAAATTTGGATTCTGGCAAAAAGAAAGAAAGAAGGGGGAAAATGAAGGGTTGAACCACTAGCCGAAAAAGAGCCATTTGCTTGAAACGCGTGTGGACAGAAATCTGGACAGAAAAGGAGAAAGTAGAGAAGTGACAAACCCACTCAAATGAAAATTCTAAATTTGGTTTTGGATTTGAAAAGGTTGTGTTTTTAAAAGAGACTAGGAGGTTCGGCAGTTCAAATCTCACCGGCTCAAGGTTGACTCAGCCTTCCATCCTTCCGAGGTGGGTGAAATGAGGACCCAGACTGTGGGGGCAATATGCTGACTCTGTAAACCGCTTAGAGAGGGCTGAAAGCCCTATCAAGCAGTATATAAGTCTAACTGCTATTGCTATTGCTATTCTAACTAACATATCTCAAGCAACTCCAATTAATAAGAGGTGGAATGTAACAAGGGAAAAATAATCAAGAAAAAAGCACTATTTTCTCACCTAATCTGCCTCTGCATGAATGGAATGTAAAACTCTGAGCAGGAAGATTTAATTAACCAATTGCCACAAATCAGAACTTTGAAAAGCAGGTGGCGAAGAGAAACATGCCGGAATTTGGCTATATGCAAGTTTGTTCCAATTAATATATTTTGAGCAACTATAACCAATGAGAGGTGGAAGGCAACAAGGGAAAAAATAATAAAACTAAGAACTGGGAAAATACAAAGTTTTTTCTCTCTGCAAAAGATCAAGATGGCTTCTGCTTCTCTTTCTCTTTACATTAACTAAATTAGCTAAATTTAAGATGGACTAGAACTTTGAAATAAGAACTGTATAACTAACTGCAATTTTGGAACTGGGCATTGAGGGAAAACAAAAGATTAAGATGGCTCCAGCCTTTCCTCTCCACATCAGCAGAACTAGCTAAATTTAAGGTGGACCAGAACTCTGAAATAAGAACTGTAACTTTGGAACTGGACATTATGGAAAGGTGGGAATTTGAAGAACTACGTGAAATTATAAAAATATGCATAAATCATTAAAATTACGTCTAAATAGAATTTTGAACTCAGAGAAGCAGGAACTGAAGGAAGAAGTGAACGAAGAAGGGGGGGAGGGATAATGAAGTGGTAGAAATGGCGGAAAATAAAAAGCAGACAAAAACTTCATTGGGTTTGACAGTGCTATAGGGAAAATTGAAAAGGGGGGATGTGTCCCAACAAAAGGAAATAAAAAGCAGACAAAAGATTTTACTGAAGTTGACAGTGGCTTAGGGAAAACTATAGAAGGGGGTTATGCCCCAACAAAGGGAAATACAAAAGTTTACACTGGGTTTGACAGTGGTTTGGGGAAAATTGAAGAGAGTGGATATATCAAAAGAAAGAAAAGGGAGGAAACAGGAATAGAGAAGTGGGACAAAAAACTTACTAGGAAAAAAAATCAGATAATTAGAAATTGTTATTAGGGGGAAATATAAAGCAGAGATATGTGGTTTACTGCTATACATGATAATAAAATTGAGTTGCTAACTGATTGAATATGATAATGGAAAGATAATTAAATAAAGGTTAAAATATATGGAATATGGACAAATGTGAAACTGTTATGGGGAGAATGTAAAGCAGAGGTATGTGATTCATTTTTACCATGATAATTAAACTGAGTTGCTAATTGATTGAATATGACAATGGAAGAACAATTAAGTATGGGTTAAAATATATGAAATATGGATACATATAGAACTCCTAAGATGATGAACAAAGTGAGATATGTACTGCTTGTTATTCTATATAGTAGATTAAGGCAATTGTAATGAACATTGAACAGTTAGGATTGTTATCTAAAGACAATTAAGGGTAATCTAAGCCAAGATATGGAAAAATGGAGAGGGAACATGAAATTTACCTACAATGGGAAATTATTGAGATTACCAAGACAGAATCACGAATTTGGAGCATGTAATATGATGCATATATATAAATATAATGATGATAATAGCTGGGAATTGTAACCAAATCTACATCTCAGCCAAAAATAGGTTGGGGGGGGGGGGTTGGGTTTAAAAATACAATTATTATATATGTATACTTTTTTTTTTTAAAAAAAGGAGGAAGATATATGTTAAAATTAAAGATGTATATAGTGAAGATGAATTATCAACATAAAATGGAGCTGGCTCAGAGGCTGAAGTACACCAAGTAAATGAGATGAAGAGTGTGAAGCAGAGGAGAGAGGTAAGAGAAGAAGAGAGGGATAGGAGAGAGGCAGGGGAGGGAAAGGAGGAGAGAAAGAAGGAGTGGAAAGGGGAGAGAGGAGGAGAAGGGAAGGGGAAGTAGAGAAGAGAAGGACGACAGAGGGAAGAAAGGAGGTAGGGAGCAGGAGGAGGAGAGGGAGATGAAAGTGATGGATAAGGTACAAATATGGTGTATGGAGAGCAGAAGAGGAAATAAATGTTTTTGGGAGTTGATGGTAAGACAAATTGATGTAAACAGTTAATAATATAATACAATGTTGGTTATGTAATAGTATACATGTGGCTATATGTTATGAAAATAAAAAAAATAAAAAAATAATATATATTAAAAAAACAACCAATTTACATGCTTCTTTTAAAGAGGCTATAATGATTATCTATGACTTCAAGTTTTTTTGGAATATGAATAGCATTTAATTAAAGATTAATCACTGGGTTGACCCAGCAGTTTTGGAGTTTGAAGTGAATGATATGAAGGCTAGTCATTTCCCCTTTCCATATGTAGAAATAGACTAGATAGATAATTGAATTTTTATGTAACTTAGGGGATTTAAGAAAAATCATGTAGCTTCCATTTAAATGCTATTATTTATTAAAGAAATTAACTTAGACTTTAACATTGTTTTTCATAGGCCATCAGTGGCTCTAAAAAGCTACCAAAATTACATTGCTGAAATTTGGTGGAAATTTTGGTGGTATGATTTTTTTACATTAAAAAAACCCCTATAATAGGTGTATTAAACCACTGCTATTGGGGAAAATACTTGTTCTGCCTTTTTCTAAAAAGCATCTTTCCCCCTGTCCCCCCCAAACACAGCCTGAAAAAGGAGACAAAATGTTCAGCCCTGGTTCCTCCAATGTCATCCTCCCATCATTGCCAAGACCTCTGCAGAGTAATTGAAAACTGGAAATAATAATAGTTGTAGAAGTGTGATTGCACCAGCCAAAATAAAGTTGTCTTCCCCTTGAATAGTGATTCACATGTAACATTTGGAAGTAATTGTGTTCCCCTTTATGGGCTTCCAAAGACAATTGCTTCATTTTGCCTAATAGTAGGGCTAGTTCTAACTAATTAAAGACAGCCTCTTGGACCATTACCTCCCCCAGACTTTATCTATTTCATAATAGTTTCTCCCAATGATGTTATTTAAGTCTTTTTGGGGTTTAGCTGAATTGAATTAAGATATCAGGAATAGCCTCTCCTACATTGTTCTGTGCATATGAAATTTCATCCAAAAATGTGAAAATAATGGAATCTGTTTCTTGCACCAATTCCACACATTTCTCTTGGCTTATTCAGAAGCAGCTTATAGTAACTCCTTTCTATTTGAAACAGGACTGTGAAATAAGGATTGGTGAATCTTTCTGAGAATAATTTTTCATGTTCTCGACATAAATTCGTTTCTGAACTTTTACTGCATCAGTTTGAGAATTTGGAAATGCATACAGTGTGCATGTATATTTATATATGACTTGTATACATTCCCAAATTAGTATATATTTGCATGCATATTTCTTTTAATAATGCCCTTTTTCTAATCTCGCATTAATTTTTTTGCAATCAATTTACCCATCAATATCTTGAAAAGAAAAGAAAGAACAAATACAACTGATCAGATAAGTCTCAAAAAAAGAGGAAGTCTGTCTTTCCAGATTATTGAAAACTTTTCTCAGTTCAGTATTTATTTATTTTTTAAATCTTCTTTTTACTTTTCCAGTCCTAAAAAATAATGCATCTGAAAATTTGGAAGGTATTCCTAATTCCTCCTAGTTTTATTCCTGTTAAAAAATAATAATGTAAAGACATTATGAAGAAAATGTCAAAGATTGATGTAAATTGTGTAGCTTATAAAAAGGTGAAATAATACCAGTTAGCTAGTATTTTCATTCTGCCACTAGCACAACAATCTAGCCGAGTTGAATTAATTTTTTTTTAAACTAGGAGACAAATAAAATCTTACTTCAAGATTACTAAACTTGATTTGTTTTCTATCCTCTCAGGACATAGCAGGCATGCCTTAAAAGCTAATCATAATCCATCTGGGCACAAAGACTTTAAAGTCTGCAGGAAAGGTAGTTGCTCTTTTAATAGTATAATCATATGCTGCAGTAGATAATGCCAAACTGTTTGTCATGCAGCAGACAGATCTCACAGCAAAGTGTTATTGTCTTCCACATTGATCTTTATTTTAAAAGCTGCACAATGAACCTTCTGTGGCAAACATTTCTTATCATGATGATAAAATATTAGATCTTGATGATTTAGACCTTCACTATGATGACATGCATGGCAACCTCAGCTTCTTTCATTACTTGGTGAAAACTCACAACAAGACTCAATGTTTGATGACCTTGGTTAACCTCAGAAAAGAATAAAAAGTACCAAAGTATGAGGCTACTGGGTTTTTGATTAGAGAAAAAAAATCTCAAAAGAATACAACACCAAATCAATTCCATATTGATGCAAGAAAACATTATGGACATGCCAAGATAGTTATATACTCATCAGTCATTAGGTATTTAATTGTTTGGCTGAAGTTAGACTTCACATTAGTCAACAGTAACATTTTCAGAGCTAAATAAAAAGGAAAGCTGATGGTTGGTTTGAAGAGCAAATGTTTTAGAAGCTTTTATTGCCTCTTAACAATTGTAAATGTTAGGCATTGAAGCAGAGATTTTTCTAGTTAAGGAGTAGAGGAAGGCTCTGTATAAACTCCCATACAGAGGTGGGTTGCTCCTGGTTCGGCCCAGGTCAGCCGAACCGGTAGTGGAATTCAGGTCCGGGTAGCAGAACCAGCTGTAACCCAGACCTGCCATGCTACTGAACCCCCACCATTGCTGGGCGGCTGCCATTTTGGTTTTTAGTGACTGGGCATGTGCACTTCACTATAAATTGTTCTGTGCATGTTCAAAGAACAATTTACATTGAACAGTGCATGTGTCTGGGGTGCATGTGAGCGGATCGCAAACCGGTAGTAAAACTGGCAGCAATCCACCCCTGCTCCCATAGAAAACAAGTTGGTAACTTATCTGCCAGAGCTTGTTATAAGGGTAGCGGAAAACTTAGTCTGATAAAGAAATCTGCTGAAAATATAAATTTAAGTTCCTGCTTGAATATGGAACTGATTGGGCCAGTTGCTAACTCTCAGTCAAACATGCTGTGTGGGCTAATAGATGTAGGGATAAAATACAGTGATATATGCTACTTTGAGTTTCCAAAAAGAAAGACAGGATAGCAATGTAATAATAAGCAATCTAATAGACATACTATTGTATCTTTTCTTCTGTTGACACTTATCAAGTTTGTTTCTCTCTAAGCCAGGGCACATGTAATCACAATTTTATATCAGCAACAGAGAGTAAGCAACATGGTATCATTAAATATTGGTTAAGGACAGGATTTCCAGGTAACCAGGCAAAACCTGAATTTAAATGAACTGTGCACAGTCACTCATGCCCTGTTCATCTCCCAGTTGGATTATTGCAACATGACCTACATGGAGTTATCCTTGAGGTGTATTTGGAAACTACAACTGGTATAGAACATAATAGTAAGGATAGTTCTGGGTGACAGATGTGACACCACTGTTACGTGCACTGCAGTGGCTGCCAGTTTCTTCTGAGTCCAATTCCAGGTGTTCATCATTAATTTCAAACCCTTTTCTTGCATGGATCCAGGATATCTAAGGAACCATCTCAGTCCAATGGCACTAACCCACCTCACTCTTTTCAGTGGAAGGGACTTACTTAGGATCACTTAGCCAAAGAATTTCAGTGGCAGGGGAAGAGCCTTTTCTGCTGTGGAATATTCTTCTGTTGGAGGTGAGGTCCAATCCCATACTTCTGGCCTTCCAGAACAGCCTCAAAATGTGGCTCTGCTGTTTGGCCTGGGGACCCAACAGAGGCCTGCTACATTGGAGGTGATTGATGGGTTAGAGAAGATTCCTACGCACATCTCGGTATTTAATGTTTAACTTCTCTATTTCTTTTGCTAATGTTAACTCTTTTAGCACTTTTAGCATGTTAATATATTGTAAACCTCTCAGAGTCAATGTATCAGTGAGATGGTGGCATATGTGTATAAATAAAAATGTAAATGTTTGTTTATTCAAAATCTTAAATCTCTGAAAGTTCTTCACCGATTGCTTTGAAATTTTGACACAACGTTGCATTCAAATATGCACATGTTTTATATACCAATATTATATAGATGTCACACCTGTGACAGGTAAAAACATGCTTTTTTGAAAACCAGCGCCACCTGTTGGACGTAAAAGCAACACACGCTTTACTAAATATTTCACGATTCCATTTCAATGTTTCCAATTGCTTTGTTGTATCGAATTTTCATAGATTTCAATTTATTTTCATTTTGATTTAATTATTTCGTGTTACATTGCATTGGAATTGAGCTGTGTCATTCACCATAGCGTTCATTTCATGAATATATATATTCAGAACAGTTTGGCCTTTCTCCAGCTTCATTCCCACGGTCCCTTTATATGTGTGGCTGGGCTGCAGCCGCACCCTTTCCCTTTCCGCCCCTCCTCCAATGAGCTTTGGCCATTTCTGCCAAGGGAAGCCAAAGGGCTTTGGCCTCCCCTCTCTCCCCTCCTATGGGGCTTTTGCTGTCTGCAGCAGGGCTCCATCCCTCGGCTACCTCCTCCTGCTCTTAATCTGGCCTCCCCATGCCCAGCCCAGCACAGCTCCAGAGGCGGCTCCAATGGGGTGGCGGCTGCAGTGGCGGTGGCATCTCTGGATGGGGCCGTGGCTGGAGGGGGCTGCCTCATGTCCGCGTCACCAGGGGCGGCTCCTTCCTCTTCCTCCTGCTCCTCAGGGGACACCTCCTCTTGCCGCTGCCGCTGAGGGAAGCTGGGTCAGGGGCAGTGGCCTCCTCCTCCTCAGCCCAGCCAAGCCAGCACCTGAGGGAGGCGTTGTTGTCATCAGTGGTGGTGGTGGGTCTTCCTCCCACTGGCCCCAATGGAGCAGCAGCAGCAGCAGCCTGACTCAGCGGCGGAGGTGTGGGAGAGGAAGAAGATGGCGCAGCCCACGATGCTGCCTCGGCAGGCTGGCCTCTTCCGCAGAGCCTGGCGCTGCTCTTGCAGGGAGGAGGAGGCGTCGGGGGTCCGGCGGGCACCCAGTTGAAGAAGAAGAGTGGCTTCCAGATCACCAGCATGACCCTGACGCAGATCTCAGCCTGCCTCAGCTCCAACAACAGCATCGCCGAAGACAGGGAGAGCTATGATGACCTGGACAAGTCACACAATGAGGACGTCTCCTCCTCTGAATCCTGGACATCTCGCTCTCCCAGGCCAGTGACTTCAGGGAGCTCAAGCGCAGCTCCTCTGAGGAGACATTCAACAACTTCCACAAGGCCAAAAGCCCCGGCATTGTCTCCCCCAACCAGCTTCATCTAGCCCAGCAGCCTCAAGGCCTGACCAATGGCAGCACCCACCTGCCGCCTCACTATGTCCATGGGGAACACCCCCAGCCTCCCTCCCACACTGGGATCCACCCACCCATGTCTTGAGGGGTCTCATCCAGCCCGTCGTTCCAGAGGCTAACCATAACGGGGAGTTTGGAGGGTGCCAGGTCGGGGCCTGTGGGAGCATCCTCCACTGTGGCTCACTTCCATGTGGGGGCCACCTCTGCTGGGGGAGCTGTGGCCAGTGCAGCGAGTGGCAGGGCCCACCAGGTGGGCTAGACCCTCAGAAACCTTGCTGCTGCTGGCAATGGTATGACCCTGCCCAGAGGGAACTATCCTGGGAATGTTTCGTTCTTTGCATGCTGTTGGTAAATGTGCCCCATCCAATGTCTTTCCAGCAATTGAAAATTGTTTCTCACATGGACAATTATATATTGTGTGTTCTAGAGTCGGCAAACCAGACAATCTCTATATCTGCACAGACAATGGAACAACAAAAAACATTGTATACCCACAAGCTTTGTGAAATTAAACATATTAGAAACTTGTGCTTTCTCTTTTCTTTCTTTTCCATTTAACTAGACTGGGCCACAACAATGTGTGGCTGGGTACAGCTAGTATATCAATAAATAAATAAAGCACAGAACATAGAAGACAGGAATATTATTGAAGCTGTTACTGTCCAGAAGAGCTTTTTATGATGGAAGCTCTTAGTTTTCATTTGAACATGTCTAATATCAGTTATCTCAGTGATGGGTTCCTAGCAGTTCAGACCGGTTCAGCTGACCCGATAGTGGTTTGGCAGCCTGGGTCGCTGGAACTGGCAGTGACCCAGGCCTGCCATGCCCCAAACTTGTTTTCTGGGCAGCACCATAGGTGGCACCATCTTGTTTTTCAGTTTTAATTGCACTGTGCATGCGCACACAGCATGCATCAAGCACATGGTGCGCACATGAGCAAACCAGCAGTAGTGCCTGCCGGAACTCTCCTCTGAGTTAGCTGGATTACATGAACAATGACTTGGTAGCAATAGCTTACTCCTGAGTAGACAATTACTCTCAAGATGCTGTTCCAAATCGTATGGCGTTCTCCATCACTTTATCCTTGTGGATTTCAATATATCATTGTCAATGATCTTTTGGTCAAATGGTTCACCGATCTCATGGTTGCTCAGTTAGAATGACAGATCTTAGTCCTTCCATAGCTCCAGGGCTCTGATCTGTGGTTATAGGATCTGGTCTTTCAGCTGATGTATCCTACCTTGCCCCTGATCTCTTTTTCCTCCTTGGATAGAGACATACTTGGAGTAGCCATAACAGAATCTCTTGTAAATAGTTTCTGAATCTTCTCCATTTATTTATTGAAAAATATGTGCATTATTGTATAAATGATGAAAAAATGCACTACATTTCATGAGAATTGCCATAGCAAAGATTATTTTAATCTAAATAAAAAAGCAGAGTTAGCAATTTCAAAAATAGTGAATAGCATGGCTCTTAATCCTATCTGAAACTCAGTGTTTTTTTTAATTATTATTCTTAGATTTGCTAGGTTTCTATTTATTCATTTCTATGGCAAACCTGTCAGTTAATGAAAGAAAATTATCCACTTATGTCTTGTATAATAATCATTATAGTACATCTACTCCCACCCTAAATGCAGATTACTTGCTAACTCTTTGGTATCTTTTGTAGAGTCTTGCGAAAAAACTGTAATACTGACAAATGTGAATAAAAAGCAACAATAAAATTCTTGATGGATACTGGAGATACTGGCTAATAATTAATCACCATTAAGCAGACAGCAATATCTAATATTGGACAGTCATCACAAGCAGATTTGAGAAATAGGTGGTTCAATCAAAGCAGGACACAGGACTATTTTTTTCCAATTAGTTTGTGGCTCAGAGTTGAAGTTTAGTTGCCAAGAATTGCTAATGCTAATGGAAGAGGGGAAAATGTCTGCAATGGGTGGGGCGGTGATAAAATCTTAGTGCAGCTGTGTCACCCATACTGAGATTTTCCTCCACCCACCCGCTGGCCTCCAGTTTTGGAAAAATTTACAATTTTCATCTTTTTTTTTAATGTACTGTCTATTGTAAGCGGCTTTTTACATTTTTTTAAAGAAAATAATAAAATTGCAACAAACTGAACAACTGATGTTTGGCAGTTTAGTACTCCTATTCTATGGAACACTTTTATTCCAAAATCACAAGCTTTTCACAACTAATTTAAAAGAAATAGGAAGGATTTTTCTGTCATTAGAGGTGAATAATTGCAGAGGTTCCAATCTGCATAGAGTGGTATGTTAATTGGTTCCAGAACACACAATGAGTTCCAAAATGCTGAATACCAAATAATTTTTTCTCATAAGAAATAATGCAGTGAATAACAAGGCAATCAACACCAACAAGTTCTAGCTTGTGTGATGAGTACCAAACAAATGATGAGTATTGGGATAAACTTTTTGCATCAAAATGCATTGAGTACCAAATTCGATGAGTTTCAAAGCAGTTGAGTACCAAGGTACCACTACATCTTAATGTACCATTAAAAGATTATTCCTACAAGGACATGCATTTTACTATGAATTTTCACTTTGACTCTAGATAGATAGGCAAGCTCAGCATCTGTTCTCCTTATGCCATCCCACATTCACCTTCAAGTAACTGGAGATTCATTGGTTCATTTCTGAAGCCAATCTGCAGTGATCAGAAAACGAAATCCTTCTTTACCCAAAGTACCCTTCTCAAGTATCCCTTTTCTTACTTTCCACAATCTCAAGGAGGCAGGGAGATGCTGGGCTGCGTATTTGGTTTGACAATCAAGTGGGATTTAAATATTATTAACAAATTGATAACATAAGCTTAGTCAGAATTATGTTTCAACAATAACAATCTTACAGGAACAAGCCCATATATGCAATGCAGGCAGGGGATTGACTGTGACCCTATTTTCTTAGACAGTATCTAGAAATATTTAAAATAACACATTTGTATTCTTAAAGTATTTGCTACACATGTTGTTCATTGATTCAGTTACATTGACTCTTTTTGACCTTACAAGCAAGATTTTACCATTATTTTCCCATCTATTACTCCTTCTGTAAGTCTTCTAGCTAGCAAGGTCTTTTTCAAATCCCCTCATATTTTCCAAGTATCAGGATCTTTTTCCAATGATATTTCCCTTCACATTGTATTAGCCAAACTATTTAAGTTTTATTATTCCTTTCAGTCAGCAGTTTGGTCATAGTGACCGATTTAAATCTAGGGGCTAACGCCAATTGTTAGTTCAATGACATTATCCCGGAATAGTTTTTGGATTACTTTAGAAGACCCAATTTGTCTTTGCTAAATGTTCTTGTTTACAGAGTCTTGTGGAGATAAGGAGCTGATTACCTTGTGTTGGTCAAGGTCACTTGAAAGCTATAGCATTATAGTCAAAATTACAAAATCTCTACTTTCTAACAGCCCTTTTTCCTCCCAAACATGTTTATATAAAGATTTTATTATTATTATTCTTTGATATTAATTAAATTAAATTGATTTGGTATTAATAACTTGAAAACATTAGAGAGATTATAAAGCAGTATTTTTAAAACAAGAACAACAAAGAAAACAGCCAGATCAGAACTGTTCCTTATGTACTGATCAAGTGACTTCCTTATCTTTAAGGTCATCTATTCTCTATCTCAAGACTCTTTATCAACTACAACATTTTCAGCTATTTTTCACAATGCTATCATGCTACCTAATTTACTGCTCAATTCCTATTTGATTATTTCACGTATATGTAACCTAATGATTTCCATAAAGACGATCAGTTTCCATAATTTGATGCTACTATATACTTTTCTCTTCACCTCAGTAAAGGGATGCCTACACAAATGTCCTTTTCATAAGTAGATAACAGGACCAAGCCACAAGGGGTCATGTTTTTTCCCTGCATATTTAGCACATGCTAAATATTAACCTGCACCTAGAAAGGTTAAGTTTAGTAGAAAGGCACATAGATCCCAGATATCAGCCTCACTGATAAGACCTTGGCAAAAGTTACTGAATACTCAACTTTGTGTGGTTTGTTTGAGCTTTAGACTTAAGCTCAATTTACACTCTCAGTTGTACAACATAAGGTAAAAATAAGGTTCCCCTACACATAAATGCTAGTTGTTTCTGGCTCTAGGGGGTGATGCTCATCTTTGTTTCAAAGCCGGAGACCCAGTGCTGTCCGAAGATGTATCTGTAATCATGTGGCTGGCATAACTAAATGCCAAAGGTGCATGGAACACTGTTATCTTCCCACTAAAGGTGGTCCCTATTTTTCTACTTGCATTTTTACATGCTTTCAAACTGCTAGCAATGTTCCCTCTAATTTTTTTTCCGTGTGAGCGGAAAAGTATAGTGTTTGAGCAGCACATTTTCATACCTGAGCACCTGGATTTTTTCCATAGATGTCACCCAAGACAACGAACTTAGTGTTATTTGAAACTCAATTCTACCATGTAAATATCCATTAAGTAACGAAATCTCCCTATACAGATAGTCCTCAATCTACGACCATCATTGAGCCCAAAGTTTCTATTGCTAAGGGAGACATTTGTTAAGTGAGTTTTGCCCCATTTTACAACCTTTCTTGCTACAGTTAAGTGAATCACTGCGGTTAAATCAGTAACCTGGTTGTTAAGTCAGTCTGACTTTCCTACTGACTTTCCTTGGCAGATGGTTGCAAAAGGTGACCCCAGGACACTGCAACCGTCATAAATATGAGGCAGTTGCCAAAGATCCAAATTTTGATCATATGACCATGGGGATGCTGCAATGATCATGTGTGAAGAACAGCTGTAATTCACTTTTTTCAGTGCTGATGTAGCTTTAGTCATTAAGTGAACTGTTGTAAGTTGAGGACTATACTTTCCCCCTTACTATCCAATAGTCTGCAGTGATATTAGCAAGTTATGAATAAATTACCAACTGATATAGATTAGCAATTGGAGCACTTAAAGAAGCAAACAAAGAGGGGAGAGGAAGGGAGGGAGGAAGGAAAGAAGGGAGAGGGAGAGAGACAGAGACAGAGGGAGAGACAAAAAAGGAAAGAGGAGAAAGAGAAAAAGAAAGGGGAGTGGAGGGTGGGAGGGTAAGAAAAAGAGGCAGAAAAAAGAAAGAGAGAGAAAGAGGAAAGGAAGAAAGAAGGAAGGAAGGAAAGAAAAAAGGAAGAAAGAAAAGAGGAGAGGAGAGAAGAGAAGGCCAAAAAAGCAAACAAGGAAAAGTAGGGAAAAAACTTTCACTGGAAAACACTATTTTTCCATCAGTGCAAAACTTTCCTAAACAAGGTTAATTTTCTGGATTTTGACTTTCCGGTCCATGTGGACCAAGAAGCCTTTATTTTCTTTTTCTAAAATCAAAATCTGCAGAGCACCAGCTCAACTCCCCCTTCCTGCGAAAAAAAGTGGCTGTGTCTTGAGGGTAGTTTTGAACCAGGTCTCTTAAATCCTAGTCCAGCGCCTTAACTATTAAGCCCCTCAAGGAATGTGTAAAATAGCCCTTCCTAGGGGTTCCTCCTGTTTTTTGTCAGAAGTAAACTCTGGTAACAAATGGGGAATTATAATAACCCCAATCAATTTTGCTTTCTGTAAACTGTGTCTCAAATTATTAAAATGTCACTGCCTGTTTTATAATTTCAATAAAATTGTTAGAGACACATGATTCTTTCTAGCATGATTTCATACAAAAGCATTTTAAAGGTTTTAATGTGTTATTGAGAATAAATAAAGATTAACATTAGGCATAGAATTATAAAGTGTGAGTGGATTAAAATAGAATTCAACTATTATCACAGTCCCTTCCTACCACTGTATGGCTCCAAGGTGCTAAGGCACCCTCATGTATTGTAGATCCAAAATGAAAGTCTCTAAGAATATGGGTTATTGTGAGGGGTATTTTTTTCTCTTAAGTTTTTTAAAATTAAAATTTCCTAATTGGTGCGTAAAATATGTTGCAAAGCAAGTCTCCAGCTTCTTCATTTCTGCATTCTGAAATATTGTATCCTGTGTGAAAGCTATTCATAACGTTGGTTTTATTCCTGAATATCTAGTAAATAAGCTTATATTTCTCCTATATTCTGAAGTTATACCAATCTTCTTGTGTTTTAATTTCAGACATAACATTTTTGTCTCTGATTGCATTGAAAAACAGAAGAAACAGATAATGTTAGAAAACTTGGGAGTCCCTATTCGGGCGGGGGGGGAGACGATGCCGCTGCGTGTCCCTCGGGGCGGCGCTGATGTCTCTCTTGTGGGGCGGGGGGTTGCGGGGAGTTCCTGGAAGCGAGGAGGTGGTGGTGGGAGATAGCCAGGGTCCGCGTTTGGATCTTTCTCCCGGCCTCCAGCTCTTTCCCCAGAAGGAAACGTCTTCCTTCCTCCGCGTTACGCTGAGCCTCCTTTAAAGGCTGCGGTTTTGAGCTCAGGCAAGATGGGAACAAAGGGGTTTTTTTGCACAGAGCTTCTTCAGCTCTGACAGGATTGTGGGGAATGGGAGGATTTCTATGCCTTGCGGACAGCTGGGCATTTGCATCCCCCACTTCCTAACTCCTCACTGTTGCAGCCACTGCTGGTCCAACACGATTTTCCTCCCCTGGGATGGCAGCGGAGCCCCGGGGCTGCTTCTTCTGCGTCCGCTGGACTGTGGGGCTGGGAAGGGGGCGGGAAGAGCGGCGGGGCTGGCTGTGGCCGGTGGTGGCAGGCTGGTTCGCCTCCTCCTCCTCCAACAGGCAACAGCACTGCCGGATCCAGTTGTAGCCGGCCGCCTGCAAAACGTTTCCTTTACAGAGTTTCTCTGCGCGGCAGATAGAAACTCTGCGCGGGGCTTTCTTGCAAGGTGCGTGGCCGCGCAGGCGCGCACCTTAGAGGGAACAGTGAGTGCTAGGTTGGCAGAACCAGGGACAAGTAACGGGAACTCACTCCATTATACAGCGCTAGGGATTCTAACTGCTGAACTGCTGACCTTCTGATCGACAAGCTCAGCATCTTAGGCATTGAGCCACCTCACTGAGCCCTTATTGTGCAACATAGCAGGGCTAAAAAATTTTTTTTACTGTAAACTAAAACAAAACAAAAAAGAAAAAGTTACTAAAATAGTTGATGTTTCTTTGTCAAGAAGAGGCAATTTCCTTTTTATAGACATAGTAGTTTTATTTCTGTTTCTTCTTTCTCTTGCCATTCCAATTATGCAACTGACTGCTTCTCTGCAGTTCAGTTTTGAAGCTGGATAATGATTAGTTGTTGATACAATTGATTAACTCTAATAATAGCTGACTCTCAATTTAGTACCCCATCATGGCAACGTAAAGCATCCAAACATTCAGAGTCTTCCAAATTTGCTAACTGAATTTGAATATGATAAAAGAGAAAACCATTCAGTATTACATTTAATATATCTAAATTGAAGATAAAAGTTGTTGTAAGGCAAATCAGATTTACACTTTGTCCTGGCTTGGGCTGTTACTTTTTAGAATGCTGTTTCTGTCATGCCACTCCAAGCCTAAGCTGAGCCTGGAAAAACTGTGCAATCCTGGTGTTTGCATACTTGCATTCAATTTATTGACCAGTGGAAAAAGTGCTGTGAACTTCTCCCTTCCACATGTTTATAAAGAGGCTTTATAGCAAGCCCTATCTGTGACTGAAGGCTATTTAAGAGAGAGGAGTAGCATTTATGGAATCTCTTCATCTGATCTTGCCATTGTCAGTACTGCCTAAAACTCTGGGAGCTGGAATTCCAATAAATTTTGAGGGTATGAGACAGTGGTGGGATTCAGCCAGTTTGCACCTATTACGGAGAACCAGTTGGTAACTTTCTAAGTAGTTAAGAGAACCAATTGTTGGAAATCTCCTTTTGTTTTTTCCCACTTTGCAGGGCTAATCCTGTAAGGAAGGCAGGAAGGAAACATTCGAGTGTTGTTTCTAGCCTAATCTTTATTGACCTGCTTACAGAAACTGCCTCTCTGGTTAACCCTTATTACATTGTAACAGCTAAGGCGAGTGAGTGACCTTGAGTTGGCCATGCCCACCCAGTCACATGACCACTGAACCCCACCTACCCAGATGGTCATTAGGGCAGAGAACCAGTTGTTAAATTATTTGAATCCCACCACTGGTACGAGACTAGTCATGGTCTAGAGCCATGATGGCGAACATATGCCAGAGGTGGCACGGAAAGTCCTCATTGTAGGCACGTGCGCCATCGCCAGCTGCTCTTCTGGTTTCCGGCATACATTCACTGATCTTCGCAGGTACCGGAGCACCAGAAAATGGCCTGAAAAATGGCCTGAAAAACAGCCTGAAAAAGGCCCCCAAACTGCCCAAAAAACTGCCATGTGCACACCAGCCAACTGGTTTCCAGATTTCTGGTGCTCCTGCATACAGAAAGACCAAGTGGCCAGTGCGCATGAGCATGCTGGAAAACTGGAGACCAGCTGGCCAGCGTGCGCATGTGCACCAGCCAGCTGGTCTTTGGGTTTCTGGCACTCCAGTGCACATGCATGTGTGTTCTGGTTTGGGCACTCAGTGCCAAAAAAGTTCGCCATTACTGCACTAGAGCAGTGGTTCCCAAAGCTCTGCTGGCTCGAGAATTCTGGGAGTTGAAGTCCACAAGTCTTAAAGTTGCCAAGTTTGGGAACCACTGCACTAGAGCAATTTTCAAAGTACCACTGCACTATTTTCAATTAGCCAGTCCTATCTCTAGTCTCTGAATATAAAGAGCACGATAAAGCCCTTGAATTGGCAAATGTGATGAATCATCTAACCAAAGTAACATATAATTGTCCCTTTAAAAGCTGTCACAATCTGTTTACAGGCAAAGATCAAACTGTATTCACTCAAAGAACAAAATGATGAGGATAGCTCACTCTATTTCACTTCATAGAGAAAAAAAGAGGTTTTTTTTAAAATGAGATATTGTCAATCTAAAGTCTAAACCAGTGTTTCTCAACCTTGGCAACTTGAAGATGTCCGGACATCTTCAAGTTGCCAAGGTTGATAAACACTGGTCTGATCAGATTTTTTAAAAAAATAAATATACTTTTAGTATACTTTGTCTGCCTTTAGATCACTTTGGAAATGAATAATTTGGTAGAGATTTATCAAGAGGTATGCAAATTTATAGAGGTTTATCATCCGAAGATTAACTTGAATAATAGTTCAGATATGAGATTTCGGTATACTTTTTGATTCAGTGGGCACATTTTTTATTTTAAAAGTTTGTGGTAGATTTGGAATACGGACAGATACACATTAAAAAAAAACCTTTCTTACCTTTATAAGTGGTATGTGACTTCCTCAGACTCAGGTTCTACTAGAGGCCTGGGAATTTGAGGGTTCTGTGCAGGTTCTAAGCTGTTGGTAGCAATGCAGCCTTCTTGACAGACAGTTCTGATGTTTTCCTAGGATCTGTTGGAGCCACTCTCCCAGCTTATGAGTCATTGCCTCAAATGTTCCTGCCACCACTGGGGCCACTTTGGCCTTTACTTTCCATAACCTCTCCAATTCCTCCTTCAGGCCCTGGTACTTCTCCAGCTTCTCATAGTTTTCTTCATGATTTTGTTGTCCCTATATAATGGATTCCCAAGGTATATGTCTTGGTTCTTGCTGCTTACCCTGTCATGGATGTGTGCCAGATCCATTCAAATATGGCCCAATTTCTTGTCACCATCCATGTTAAACAGGAATTGTGTTTGAAGTAACCAGCATCTAGGTCCCCTTTTCTTGATTGTTGCATAGAAATAGAGGAGCTTTTGTTAGAAATGTTGAGCCTTTTCTGGTTAACCCAAGTTCAAATTAAGTTTGATTACATTTACAGATCTATGTGCTCCTTTTCAGACCTTCCAATTCTAGCTATTATCCCTTTCAATTTTCAAATCACCTGGTTGCCTTAATTCCCCAACATATACATTTGTAGTTTCTTTTACAATTTTTACCATTTTCCTCCTCGGATTAAAGTTGCAGTGTTTTCTTCTCAGGAAGAGATCACTTTTAGAACATAGTGATTTCCCTTTGGCCAGGTAGAAAATAACATCTGCCACTAGATGTCCAACACTGGAAATCTTTATAGCTAGTTTTTTTTCAGTATTAATGCTCCACAGACAGAGGAAGAGAAAAAGGACACTTGGAGGCATGAAGAACCTTGGTTTGGAAGGAGTGCACTTATTAACCCTCTTTTAATAATAGTAGGAGAAAACACTTAAAGATATAGAAGAAGCCTGAAAATAAGTCCTCATCTCAATTTAAACCAGTAGGATTCAGGGATTGATGTTCTCTCAGGCATTATTCTTCTGTCCCCATCTTCCATCCTCCAAGATGAATCTGCCTATGTCGTGGCTGCAACTCAGTGTAACTTAAACCACTTATAGCTTAATGATGGTATGATTCAGTTAATAACTGCAGTGATTTGCCTAAGAACAGTGGCAAAAAAAAGTCATAAATAAGATGCAACACACAATGTAAATTTTGGGCTCAGTCATGATCATAAATCAAGGACTACCTGCACCTAACTTTAAATAAGCTACATTTTATTCTGCAAAATGTAAGTCTTGAAAGTTTGTATAGGGTTATATAGTTGCAATAAAATTGAAGATTTATTTCTTCCTAGTAATTTTCAATTTCAACCTGCTAAAGCAGGGGATGGAGCAGAAAAATTCCAAGGTCCCTCCCAACACACTTATTCTGTGTTATTCTATATCTTGGTTGTCATCCTATTTTCCCTCATTTTGCCCATTCTGTCTTGTATAGGAGTAGTTGAAACTCTACTTTATTATGGCTTCATCACAGACTTAATCAAAGCAGACCAGATGAATTTAAATCAATAGGTGACTTCTGGTGTATTGATTTCAGTGAGATAAACATTACTGTGCATAATTTTAAAGAATTCACAATAAAGGCAACATAACATGTATTAAGTGTAATACACTTTCACAAAATAAGGAGGAAAAGATGAAGTTGTGTGTCAAGGGATTTCCCCCCAAATTTATTTATATGTGACTAAAATAATAATGTATTAGAATGGTATGACTTCCATACTAAGGAAGATAACCATGATTAGTGCAAGTCATATTTACCTGAGAGACTGCCTCCTGCCAATTACTTCCCAGAGGCCTATAAGATCGCACAGACTAGGCCTCCTCTGGATTCCATCTGCCGGTCAATGTCGGCTGGCGACTCCCCGGGGGAGGGCCTTCTCTGTAGCTGCTCTGGCCCTATGGAATGATCTCCCCATTGAGATCCGGACCCTTACTACCCTTCCGGCCTTCCGCAAAGCGACCAAGACCTGGCTGTTCCGGGAGGCCTGGGGCTGTTGATTTGTCCAGCCCCATCCTAAGTTGTGAATGCTGTGGACTTTTAATGTTGTTTTGTTTTTGTATGTCTTCCCCTTCCCTTTTTACTTGTAAGCCGCCCTGAGTCTCTCGAGAGTGGGTGGCATACAAACTAATTAAATAAAATAAATAAATATTTGCAGGGCATTCATTGATTTAAAAAAATCTTTGGATAAAAAATGTCCTTTGATCTTAGATATGTCTTTCCCTTTATTCTGAATTTTAATGAACAATTTAAGGTGGAAAGTACTGATCAATTGTCTGATACACAGCTTATGCATTAAATGCACTATGTAAAGTGCATTACTATATCTCTTTTTATATTTCTAACCTAATGTACAGCAATTGAAGTTTAATAAAATGAGAACAGTAGTAACAATATTTTATATCTCTATCATTTGAACTCGTTCTTCAAATCATAATGGGATCTTCTATAAACATGCACTATGAAACACAAACAAGTTCAGGAGAGTATGCAAAGAACTTTGGGCAGGATTGAAAAAAAGGGAATGATATGAAACATAATAGCATAAAGTAGGTTGTTTTTCAATAAATTCCCATTATTTCTCTTTTGTAGAGTTTAGGATTATGTTTACACACATTTAATGGAGATGGTTCCATTCCATACTAGCCTTAGCCTAGTATGAAAGTATCTTGAAAATATGCAGGAAAAAGAAAATACAAGTCCAATCTATTTGAAAACTCCATATTTGGATATTTTCTCCTTCTGTTGAATTATGTCTGATTCTTGGAAACTGGAGAAGCCCCCAGGTTTTCTTGACATGATTTTTGAGAAGTTGTTTGCCATCCTAGGGCAGAAAGAAAGTGACTGGCCCATTTGGCTTTGTGCCTAAGGCAGGACCAGAACTCATGGTCTTCTGGTTTCTAGCCTGCACCAAACTGGCTTTCCACAAACTATTTATATAAAAATGGACAAAATTTAAATACTACTGAACTAGAGAAATGGGAAATGGGAATAAGTACTCTAACTGTAAGGGCTTTGCCAATTGGTTTAGAGCCCTGTGGGTGCATCATGCAGAAGGTGGCTGATGGACTAAAAGAAGGTTCTGCTTTCACCCCCTGTGTACTTTGTTTCCTTCCTCACCATCTTTGTCAATTTTAAGATTAATTTTAGTGTTATATTTATTATTGTAATATTTTAATGTTTTTCCTGTTCCTTTTATTTGTTGTAAGCTTTCTAGATTTACTTCTTGCTGTGACAGGAAGCATATAAATGTCACAATAAATAATAAATCTATTATTGTTCAAACTCTTTTTATTATTTTTATTGTTTAAAATGTTTTTATTATTTTAATTGGAATATATTTCTGGAATAGCAAGCTGGTCAGAGTCATTGACTGACATGGGCAGCTATAGAAATTGAATAAAAAAAGAAAACTCATTAATTGCGTAGTAGTTAAGGAACAGTGATCATCCCATAATAAGACAGCTACTCAGTCCTTAAAAAGCAATATAAATGGAGACAGACTACCTCCTCACCAGCTAGCTGAAACTAAACATTTCAAGATGTTAAAACCAATTTGTTTATAACATTGGAACCCAATCAGTCAACCCTAATGCTTATGTGTTTCCCTCAGGTCTTGTGGTTCTGAGAATATTATTCTATCTACAGGGTAAGCACATGCTTTATTATTAGGGATAGATTAATCTATCCTGGTTTTGCTCATGTTCTTATTTTCCCATTTTTGCTTCAAGTTTGTATAAGTCTCTGGTATTTGGGTATGTGGTTTTTTTTATAAAATCCCTATGAACACTAATGCAATTTTCATACAGTTTTTTTTTCCCCCTTAATGGACATATTTTTGGATTTACCACACTTGTGGTTTCTCTAGTTCTAAAATATCTTGCTTCACTTGCATTAATACGGTAAATATTTACAGAAATGTACTTCATGCCATTACAACTTTATTTATCATTTCACATACTGCAAGTTAACAAGCAATTATTGTGGCATCTTTTTAAAATGTAGATCCTGTAAAATGATAAAGTAAAAAGTGTTTTCAGGCTTTTAAATATAGAATTACAGAATATCAATCTTTTGCAATGTGCAGCACTAGGACAAATAAGTCTTCATGGCTTATGGTCATTATAATAACCATATAAATAAGGTCATTATTATAACCATATATCTCTTTTTGAACTTAAAGATTGGCACTTTTCCAGATCAAGTGCCCAAAGTGCATGCTTGCGCACGAATGCATGTGCCGGAACCCCCAAAATGCAATCCATGAGTGGCTTCCCTCGCACATGTCCCCCCCCCGCATCGGCAGCAGAGACCTGAAAACCAACTGGCTGGTGGGAGGTGCGTGCTCATATGCGGCCGAGCTGGTTCGTATGCCATCAGAGAAGCTGCTGCATGCACTCTGGCACACGTGCCATAGATTCGCCATCATGGGGCTACACATTCTGCTATACTTCTTTTTTAGATCCTGCAAGCCTAGAGATGACTTAATTTACTGATTTACTATCTTTGTCATTTAATGTTTAGAGTGCCTTTAAAAATAGTTGCATTTGATCCACTGCCTGAGAGAACATCAATCTTGGTTAAACTTGGTAATTGCTTAATAATAAGCATACTTAGCACCACAGACAGTTCAGCCATCATGCCATCTAGCTGGAAAAAAAAATCTACATTTTTTATTAATGAAAATGATGAAATATTCATAAGTTATTTTGTGACAGTTTACAGAGCTGCAAATATATAGCCTGAAAATAAGCAATATACACACTTGGCAAGTATTACTTTATATCTCTGCTGACGTCATTCAAAAAGAATAATTTGTTGACTATAATTACAGTACATAAATGGCAATTCTATACTGATTATCACTATTAAATGTAAGACATAATTATACTCTGAAAAAGAATAATGCATCTGCCATCAGTGCACAAATTTTAATAATTCTAATGGTTTCAATATGTGACTTACTGATAAAGATCTTCATTATTGAATCCAACCTAGGAAGGCAAATTGAATGACAGAAAGCAAATGCTTATTTTACTTCCTCAATAACGTTGAGAATATTATCTTTAACTAAGCAAAAATACTTTTATTTCTACTTCTACTTTGTAACATGCAGTTAACATAAGGGAAACTTAGATTTGGTGTCTAGTTCATGTGCCTATTCAAGTTCACTTCCTGAATGTTCTCCACCTGCTTGAGTATCTGTTATGTAAATTCATCACTGAAAAAAAATGAGACCATAACTGGGACTTAGGAATTAGAAGGAAAAAGCCAGATTTCTCATAAACATGTGCTGGAATGCCAAGGTGGAACACGATGAAATGCGCTGTACAGTATGATGACTAAAGATAAACACCTTCATGTATTTGCATGTGATGTTGTGATGCACATACAAAAAGATGAAACTTAAGCCATGTCAGTGTGCATTTTGGCATCATCATGATTACAAATGGATGGCTATAAAATCTTCAAGTATATTATCAAGCTTTCCACTTCATCCTTCAAATAAGGGCAATTCCTTTCATCTAAATAACTCACTTATTCCTCTTATTCCTGACTGATACATCACATGTTTTGTATTCAACTGGTTGGATGATGCTTCCTGGCTGCATCTACTTAGAAAAATGAGATAACAAGAGATGTGACTCTGGAGAAATATTATAATGTCAAATGAACAAATTCAAGCAAGACGAAACCATGTTTGAGCAGCTTCCAGTAATTTTCAGTCTGTAGATAGCAATAGCAGTTAGACTTATATACCACTTCATAGGGCTTTCAGCCCTCTCTAAGCGGTTTACAGAGTCAGCATATTGCCCCCAACAATCCGGGTCCTCATGGCACAAGGATGAATTCTTCAAAGCCAGGTGGATTTTTGCAATCCAGATTCGGTAGCCCTACTCTGTATGTGTGAATTAAATTTCACTTTATTAGCCATAATTCAATAATAACATTTCAAAATGTACTTCTAAGAAAAGGGATAGTCAACATGACTTAAGTTAAGGAGAAATTTTACTATGAGAACTTGTATATCAAATTAAGCACCTTATTGACAATGTTTTTAGAAAGCTATTTTATTTTTTTAATCCAGAAAACTTAATCTTATTTTATTTTCCTGGATAATAAAACTTTTCATATTAATTTCACTCATATCTGATTCTTTTGAGTTCATAATTCTATTATTAGTTGATTCACAGATTGATCTTGATGATTCCTTCAGTAGCAAATTTATATGAACTTCTTGGTGTTTTGTAATCCCAGAAAATTTGACTCTTCCCTAATTCTATCTTCCTTCCTCACTTTATGTAGGCAAGAACATCCTAATATGCTTATTCTTGTCCTGGCCCAGCTGGGACATGGAATGTCTGATTCAGGCATCTTGTTTTTGAAGCCAATAATTGCATTGCCTTGTGTTAACATTGCAAATTTTCATGCACTGTGAGGTTGTCCCGAAGGCAGTCTCTCCAGAGCTATAAAAAGACAGTTACCTCCTCATCCCAAGAGAGCCACTGAGTTTAAGATCATTTCAGCTGAAATTACATTACAAAAGTTTCTGTGGGAGAAATGTCTCCTCCCTTGTGCACCCACTTACTGCATTTCCATAAATCAGTAGGTCTGGTTTAAAAATAATCCTACCCGCACCCAGCAACTACTGACTCATTTTATTATCCATAATTACATGTAGAGACTCTTAGTAAGTGAAAGGGACAGCAGAAAAAAAGCATTTAGGAAGCAGCTCCTTAAAATAACTGTAAAAGTTAATTGATGGTAAATATGTGAAATACATGTCAGTTGAAGACTAATTCGAACCTATAGGTGCTTATTATATGTCCTGTACATCTCTCATGGGAATGTTGCTACCTCCACATGCACTTCTTGAAAAATACACCCTCTGTAGAAATTTTTCTTATGGTTGAAATCTGAATTCAGTTTTCTTCTTTCTGATATTCTGCAAGTGTATTGGGTTCATCTACCCAAATTTTCATTCAGTCATTGCTCCAGGGTAAGGAAAGAGGTGTTAATGGTTTTTCCACTTTAAATTCTTACAAAGAAAGATATTTATCATATGGTGGGATTATCAAATGATTAACCCTTTGAAACACATTCTGTGAATAATTGGAAATTATTCTGGAAATTATAACATTGGAAATTGACACCACCTCCTGGAAAACTCTGGCACAAGATTGGCGCAACATGGCGCACATTGATCAGGGGTGGGCTCCTGCCAGATCTAACCTCTTCTTTGGAAGAGGTTCCATAAATCTATAGTGCCATTTAGAACCGGTTCCAGCTCCCTCCCTCCGCCCTTCCACACCACTCTTGCCCCGCCCGCTGCTCACTGATTGGCTGGCTCACCAATCGCCCTGCCTGCCTCTAAGAGTCCTATCTAAACCTTAAAGTCTTAAAGCTGTCAAGTTTTAACATCCCTGGGTTTTTTTAAGGGTTAGGGGTGCAAGGGTCTTGTAACTTGACAGCTTTAAGACTTGCATACTTTAATGCCAGAGTTTCTGAGCCAACATGACTGGGGGAGGAATTCTGGGAGTTGAAGTCCACAAGTCTTAAAGCTCTCAAGTTTGAACACCCCTGGGGTTCTTTTTCTAAAGAGTTAGGGGTGCAAGAGTCTTCTAACTTGACAGCTTTAAGACTTGCGTGCTTCAAATGCCAGAGTTTCTGAGCCAACATTTTGGTTGCTAAGCAAGAGCATTGTTAAGTGAGTTTCACAACATTTTACAAGCTGGCCACGCCCACCCAGTCACATGACTGCCAAGCCACTTCCACTTGGTCACATGGCTGGCAAGCCACTCCCATCTGGTCACATGGCTGGCAAGCCACTCCCACAAAGCAAAAAAATTGAAATCCACCACTGACACTGATCCACTAATGCTGTCAGACATCTGAAGACATCTGAGGACAGAAGAACAACCATAGCACAAGAGCACTCCGCAAAGCCAGAGCTGCAAATGCTGCAACAATGGTGCCCACACATGTCTACCTGACATGTGGCAGAACATTTCATGCCCATATAGGCCTTACCAGCCACTGCGGATACATCATGGACAGCCTACAACCTGTTAGATGTCAAGGTCCTCTTCAAACACAATAGATGAAAATCATCATCATCGTTCTGTGAATATATGTTTTCAAAGGAGGACTGTATTTATGGTGGGTTCTTATTTTAATCAGTGAATAGGAGCAGTTGCTATCTTATCTGGAGCAAGGAAAGAACAAAAGAGAAGCAACAGTTATATGGGAAATGATATTCTGCTAGAAAAAGCAAGTAAAGAATTATAAACAGTTTATAGATTTTACTTATTGCAAATGAATCAAGTTAACATTTCTTAATGGAAAAGCTTTATAAAAGCAAAAGTTATCTTGTAAGTATGTGTGTATCTTAATTATTTTAATCAAAAGTGATTATGTTTAGGAAGGGTTGTAGAATAATAGGGAAAAATTCTTTTAAAAGATTGTTCTCTTTAATGTAGTTATTATTCACTATCAACATCAAGCATAATTGTATGAACTTGAATTACCCCAGGAAAAGACCCAGCTGCTAACAAACCTAGGAGACAATTTTGTTTCCCTCCATGGCCGGGTCATCCCAAGCGTGCACGACACAGAGCTCCCCGCACCTAGCTGCATTGAGCACATGCACAGGCATTCAAGGAATCCGGCGGTTTTTTTTAAAAAAAATCCCCGCGTGTGTGCGCAACGCAGCTAGGTGCGGGGAGCTCCAGGTTGTGCACGCTTGGGATGACTTGGCCATGGAGGGGCAGCGGCAGTGAGCCGGGCAGGCAACCCGCTTGCTGATGAAGACACGCTGGATGCGGCAGGAGCCCGCGGCCGGGAGCAGAGCCAGCCACTGCTGCAGGGATCAGGTGCTGCTGGATCCCTGTGGCAGCAGCAGCAGCAGCAGTTCCCAGTTGGGACCAGGCGCTCTTAGCGTAGCAACCCCGCCTTGCTCATAATCTTGAGGCTCCGTGCGAAAGGGCCGAACGCGGAGGAAAGGAAGGTGCGTCGGGCATCCAGATCGCAGTGAGGAGGAGGAGGAGGAAGGGGAGGAAAAAGGTGAGGATGGAGGGAAGCAGGCAGAAGCAGCCGCAGCAGCAGCAGCAACAACAACAACAATGCTGCCCAGGGTGGGCGTGTTCATCATCATCCTGCTTCTAAAGGACGAGGGCTTTGCAGTCAAGGTGCTCTGGGGCCGCACTCAGGAAGAGGCAGAAGAACTGGCGAAGGAGATGAGCGTCCCCTTCTACACTAGCTGGATAGACGAGGTCCTGCTGCACCAGGATGTGGATTTGGTCTGCATCAACCTACCGCCTCCCCTCACCAGGCAGATCGCGGTGAAAACTCTGGGTGAGTCTCCACGGAGACCTTGGCAAGCAGCTGGCTGGACTTCCAAGAGTTGGGGGGGGAAGAAGGAGGCCGTGGAAGAAGCGGCAGCGCCTTGAAATGGAAAAAGGCCTGCTGCGTTGCGCACATGCACGGTCATTCAAAGAATCCAGAGGTTTTTTTTTTAAAAAAAATCCCGATCAACCCAATCGCTCTGGCTCTTCCCGCCCGGACGTCCACTGCCCAGGAGCCACCCGAAGCCTTCCAAGAGGGAGGGAGAAGGAGGCCATGGAAGAAGCGGCAGCGCCTTGAAATGTAAAAAGGCCTGCTCCCCCCCCCGGTCAATGGTGTCCCGCTTTACCAATTTTAAAATCTGGTCACTTTACCCAAAACATATAGACACAATATACAAGGAACAGCAGAAACACATGCATAAATACGAGGCATACTTTGTTATATAGAATTAAATACAGAGGCCTTCTATGGTCACTCATAATAATTGAGTTAGAAAGAAGTTAGAATTAGTAACTACCTTGCTAATTTTAACTTTTTCCTAGTGTATTCAATGTTGTGGAAAAACATCAGCTTTATATCTGATTAATGGAAAATTAATTCACAGACAATTTGTGAATCATGGGCATCCTAATTTCTCTCTGAAATCAAACAAGAACTTAATTTTCTTTTGGGGCCTTCTTGTGCTCTTTCAGTTCATTTCAGTGGTGGGATTCAAAAAAAATTACTACCAGTTCTGTGGGCGTGGCTTGGTGGGGATGCCATGGCTTGGTGGGAGTGGCTTGGTTGGGGATGGCAGGGGAAGGATACTGCAAAGTCTACATTCCCACCCCACTCCAGGAGAAGGATACTATAAAATCTCCATTCCCTCCCAATCAGCTGAGACTCAGGAGGCAGAGAATAGATGGGGATGGGGCCAGTCAGAGGTAGTATTTACCAGTTCTCTGAACTGGTCAGAACCTGCTGAATATCATCTCTGATTCATTTTACAAAATTTATTCAGCAAAAACAATTAATCAACATAGAAGCACAAAATGGAATTCAGTTCTGTTGGTCTTTAAAGTGTGACTTACTCAGATTTAACCTGAGCATTATTATACATTCTAACAAATTATTTTTTAAAAATGTCACTTGTTAGCAAAGGATATATTATCACATTCATTATTGTCAGTTAAATTCTTCTAAGAACAGACTTTGAATTTTTTTACTAAAATGCTTTATATATTTCTATTTAAAAGTTTTGAACCTGGTTGTGGGAGTTGTGGGAAAGAGAAAGTTAATTTGCTTGAGAGATGTATTGAATCAAATTATGGCTGGCAGTTAGAGAAGTGTCCATAGGTATGTTTGCAGAATTTAAAAGAATTCTGGAGACGAGGTTCGGAGTAGAGTAATAAAATTCTTCTTTATTTTCAAAAATCAAAGATAATTTGAAAACGGTTTGCAAAGCGTTGGTGGGTCTCACCCTGACTTCACCTAAGTCACAAAGGAGAGCCACACCCACAATGAAAGTGAGACAGCAGTTATACCCTCCCTAACTCCTCCTACTCCCATATCAGCTAGCCTGATCGGGGCGGTCACAAACCAGTCAGCAATAGTAACGCCCTAACTATTACCTTATATAGAATTATGACATTTAACCAATCAACTTCTAACATTGTTTTTCTTTAACCAATTAAATGATTACACAGTTCTCTTCTAAAACTCTCTCTTGGCTCCCTCTAGTGTTCATACAAAATATTAACTCTTTTTCAATTTTATTCCATCAATTCCCCCATCTCTTATATGGCAATTTTCTTAATATTTTCCCTTATTTCTTTCAACCTTTCTCTTTCTATTATTGTACTTTCCATAGGGAATGTATTCATACTTTCCAATAATTGGATCTGATCCCCAATTTCTTTCAATACCATCATTGACTTTTCATGTTGCTGAGCTTGTATTATGCTTCCCACCGTGGAGGTGACAACATTTCTTATTATGGGAATTAAACATGGTAGCATCATTAATCCAATAAAAATTATACCAACCATGAACAATGCTTGTTTCCAATTGTTAAAAATACCTCCAAGCCAACCATCAGTGTGTCCAATATGCCTTTCCAAGTTTGTACAGGAACATGTGCAGTTTGTATCATAGTTCGAGTTATTTTTTTCTATCACAATTCCAGAATCATCAATTTGTATACAACAATTACTAAGATTAAATTTACCACACACTCCGCCTTCGGCAGCAAGCAAATAGTCTAAGGCTAAACGATTTTGCATAATATAAGTTCTTGACAATACACTTTCTTTTGCAAGCTTAGTTAATGCCAATGCAGTTTCATTTGTAATTATTTCTAATACAGCTTGTATGTGTGCATGGTGGTATTATAGTTCCATTACATTCAGGCTTCATAGTATAATATATTAAGGTCATGGAAATTTTTGTGCCTTGTTTGGTTTTTTGTAAACAGGCTGTGCAAATGTCCTCTTTTATCTCTCTTTTTGTAAGGTGGTGAGAGCTGTCTCCTCCTATCTCTTGTTGATAACTCAATAATGTTAAAAACCACTCACTAACCGGGGGAAATTTTATACTTGCTCTTGAAGTTACTTCTGTTTTTTTTTCCATTTTATTAGGTAACCCTTTTTGGTATTGTATGCATTGATACCAACCTATAGAATTTTCTGTGATTCTTATTCTAATATGTGAAGAGCAGCCATTCTCTTTCGGGTGTGAAATACCTCTCACATTTTGGATTGCCTTTTTGTATTTTGCAGGCAAAAATTGCCATGTAATTAAACACGCTGCAGCTGGATTTTTCAAATAACAAGTTAAGGTAACTTGTGTATTGGCTTCTCCGTATGTATTGTGAGGGTAGATGCATATCCCTTGAGAATTACAGTTTTCCCCATTGAAGTATGGAATGATCGCTCTTTTTGAGCGATTCTGTTTAGAGGGAGGTCCATAGAAATCCTCTACTATTCCCTCCTTATTTTGATATTCACATGCTCCCCACACCACCAAAAGTAACACACCCATCATTATTGTCATGCCTAGAAAATGCAACAGGAAATACTTGCAAGATGGTCGAGGAGCCCAATAGTCCCAAAATCCCATTTCCTGTCCAGGTAACAGTCCTCTGATGGAAGGGCATCGTGGTTTCATCTTCTTTAGGCCCCGGCGGCGTGATAATTGTCAGAAAAGGGATTATCAAGCGCTCTCTGTACTGTTGGGGTAATACGGAGGTCTGTGGTGAGAGCAGTTGAAGATAGACTCGGATAATAAAAATATGCCGCCAGGTATTGTTCAATCAATATAATGTCACAGGGGATCCGGCAGTGGATACAAAGTACACAGTCAATACAATGGGAACAGCAGCAAGCTTCACACGGACAAGAACAGAACCAGCACATTGGTCACAAGCCAAGAACTCACGGGCCTTTTCCTTTAGAAGAATTACTGCCTTTTCAACACCAACTTCAATGGCTCCTTCTGAAAGGCCTTCCAAGTTTCCGACTCCTCCAAGTTGGCTCTCTTCGCTCTGGTGTAGTGGGTCCAGCCTTTTTCTTCCGTCCGGATGGCAGTGTCTGTGGTCAGCAACACCAGGAATGGTCCATCCCACTTCGGCTTTAGGGAATCGTCCTTCCAAGTTTTTATCCACACTTGGTCTCCCACTTCAATGGAATGTACTTTGAAGCTCAATGGAGGAGTCTGTATTAAATAGCCCGCTTTCCTGAAAGAGTCAAAAGTCTGGGACAGTATTTGCAAGTATTGTATCAATCCTTTGTCTTTACTAGGTAAATTCCCCATTCGTATCCCAGCATTCCTTAGTGGCATTCCAAATAACATTTCATAAGGTGAGACTCCCACATCCCTCCTGGGTTGTGTTCTTATTCTAAATAAGGCTATCGGCAACGCTTTTATCCAATTCACTCCTGTTTCCAAATACAATTTTGTCAACATTGTTTTAATCTTTCCATTCATATTTTCCACCTTCCCACTAGAGGGTGGATGCCATGGACTGTGTAAGTCCCATTTTATTCCCAATACGTTAGCCACTCCTTGAGTAATTTTCCCCGTGAAGTGTCTTCCCTGGTCACTATCAACTCTCTGAACAATCCCATATCTTGGTATAATATGTTCTAATAATAATATAACAACAGTTCTAGCAGTTTCATCAAAACATGGGTAGGCTTCTACCCATCCTGTCAAATGATCTATAATAACTAACAAATATTTATATCTTCCCACTTGTGGCATTTCGGTGAAGTCTATTTGTATATTTTGGAAAGGATAGAGCGCTAAAGGCCTCCCTCCCTTTTGTTTTTCCCTTAATTGATTTCTATTTACTCTTTGACAAATTATACATTTTTGAGTTACTTGTTGTGCTGCCGTATAGACTTTTACTCCTGCATATTTTTTTAATACTTCATCAATCAAGGCTTGAGTTCCCCAATGACTCCCCTCGTGTAGTCTTTCAAAGATTTGTCTCATGAGGGGGTAATTGAGAATTTGTCTCCCATCTGGTAACCACCATTTCCCATCTTCATCTTTCGTTCCCCCCATCTGTTTAATTTTGTTTTCCTCTTTCTCATTAAAAATTGGTATCTCCTTCATTTCAAATACATGGGGAATCATAATTTTAATTTGTTCAATAACTTCATTCATACCAGCTTCTTTAGCTTCCTGGTCTGCCAACCTGTTTCCCTTCTTCTCAACCTCATCTCCCTTTTGTTGTGCTCTCAAATGCACTACAGCAATTCTATGGGGCAGGGCAAGGGCTGATAACACCTTCTCGATTAATTGCTGGTGGATCAGGTCCTTTCCCTGACTTGTCACATATCCCCTTTCCCTCCAAATCTTCCCAAAGGTCTGCACCACTCCAAACGCATATTTAGAGTCGGTGTAAATCGTTAAATTTGATTTTTCCCCCAATATGAGAGCTCTTTTCAAGGCATACAATTCGGCTGCCTGTGCAGACCAATGGTTTGGCAATCTCCCCCCTTCTAGAAGAGCCCATGTGCCCTCCTGGATTATAGCGTATCCATTTTGTCTTTTCCCTTCTACCACTTGTGAAGAACCATCAATGTACCATCTTTCTCCTTTTTCCAAAGGGGTATCCTGTAAGTCTGGCCTGATTTTTGTTTCTAAATCTACTATTTCACTACACCAGTGTTCAATTTCTTCACTTTCAGATGAACTGGTTTTATTGAGGAATTGGGCTGGATTCATTGCTGAGTCAGTTGTCAGGACTAAGTCAGCATGATCCAGTAACATCCCCTCATATTTTAGCAACCTTGAATCAGTCAACCACCTCCCAGCTTTTTGTTTCAACAATGTTCTCACTTGATGTGGGCTGCTTACAATTAGCGCCCCTCCCATTGTGATTTTCTCACTCTTCTTTACTAATAACGCTACTGCTGCTATGGCTTGAATACATGTGGGCCATCCTTGAGCTACAGGGTCAAGGTTTTCGGACAGATATGCTACTGGTTTCTTTTGCCCTGCCCAACTTTGTGTCAAAATCCCCAGGGCTGTCCCTCCTTCCACTGACGCAAAAAGGTGAAATGGTTTCTCTAAATTGGGAAGACTTAAGACTGGGGCACTGACTAACAAGTGCTTAAGTCTCTGAAAGTCCTCATCCAACTCCTTGGTCCACCCAATTTTAAATGGTTTTGTTTGAGTTAACTGTTCATATAATCCTTTGGTCCATTTGGCATAATCTTCTATCCATAACCTACAATATCCAATTAATCCTAAAAACTTTCTCAACTCTTTTTGCGTTTTAGGCCTTGGTTGTTCTATAATCCCTTGAATTCTTTCAGCACTGATCTTTCTTGAGCCCTGACTAATTAAATGTCCCAAATATCTCACTTCTGGTTCTACAAACTGAAGTTTCCCTTTACTTACTCTCAGACCCTGTTGGGCCAAAAAATTCAATAAAGCCACTGTTCCTTCCTCGGTATCTATTTTCTTCTTGCCTGACACTAAAAGATCATCTACATATTGGATCATGTTTATTCCTTTTGGTAACTTAAACTTTTCTAAGGTCTGTTCTAATACTTGTCCAAACAAATTTGGAGATTCTGTAAACCCTTGAGGCAACACTGTCCATTGATACTGCTGTTTCCTCCCAGTGAAAGGGTTCTCCCATTCGAATGCAAATAGAGCCCTACTGTCTTTGTCTAAAGGACAGGACCAAAAAGCGTCTTTTAAATCTATTACACTAAACCAGCGGTGTTCTACAGGTATTTTGCTCAAGATAGTATAGGGATTTGGGACTACCGGATGTCTGGTTTCTACTATTTTATTTAAAAGTCTCAGGTCCTGCACCATCCTGTAAGTACCATCTGGTTTTCTCACAGGCAATATAGGGGTATTGTAAGGTGACATAGTTCCTTCTAATAATCCGTCGTTTATTAGTTGGTCTATCACTGGTTGAAGACCTTTTCTTCCTTCCATCGGAATATTATACTGTCTTTGGCTTACTACCTCACTATTGGGTTTCAATTTTATCTTTAGAGGCTCTATCTCTAACCCGCCCCTATTTCCCGGTTGCACCCACACTAAAGGGTCGATCTTTTGTTCTTTATCTTCTGTTAGAACATAAACTGTTTCACTTTTGTCAAAGCTTATTGTAATTCCCAAGGCAGACATCAGGTCTCTTCCCATGATGTTAATTCCTGCTTCAGGCACATACAATAATTTTAGAGTCCGGATCTCATTTTTCCCATATCTTATTTTCACTGGTTCTAACTGCTTTACATTAAAAGCTTCCCCCTTTACCCCACTAACTTTTATTTTTGCTTGATCATCAATTTTTCCCTCCTTTGGCATCACACACATAGAGGTGCGAGATGCTCCAGTGTCCACTAAGAAGGTATATTCCTGGGTTCCCACCTCCAAATTTATCAAGGGCTCCCGGCGGGAACTCCTAATGAAGGGCCCCTGACTTCCCTAATATATATCTTCATCTTCCTCCATCAATCGGTTAATTTGCTCCTCCCCGGCCAGAGTGGGACATTCTCTCTTAAAATGTCCTGTCTTGCCACAATGGAAGCAAGTTCCTCTTTCTCCCATTGTTCCCCTTCTCATCATTCCTCGGTTAACTCCGCCTCTGCCTCTCATTCCGAGCTTCCCTCTAAGTCCGGTATCGTCTCTCCCTCGTCCGTGTGGCACCCAGCCCCGCCCCCTTCCTTGCTCGGGCTGTGTTTGCATAGCCCCCCTTACTGCTATAGCCATCATTCGACTTGTCCTCTGTCCGTCCCTTTTCACTTTTTCCTCTTCCCTATTCACATATATTTTCTGCGCTTCCTTTAACAAAACTTCTAAAGATTCTGTAGCCCAATTCTCTCTCTTTTGTAATTTCCTTGCAATGTCTGGCCATGCTTTAGTTACAAATTGAATTTTAACTATCTGTACATTTAGGGCATCGTCAGGATCCGCCCCCGCATACTTTCGCATTCCGTCCTTGAGACGTTGCAAAAATGTAGCTGGTGCTTCTTCCTTTCCCTGCTCTATATCCATGGCTTTAGCCATGTTCTGAGTTCTTGGTATTGCTTCCCTCATCCCCTTTATAATTATTGATCTTAAATCTTGCATGTTTCTTCTCCCCTCTGCTTCATTATTATTCCAATTTGGCTTTACCAGGGGATATTTAGTATCTCCTCTATCTTGATTCCCTCCCGCCACCACAGGGTTTTCTCTTTCCCACACTGCCATGGCGGCTACTCTGATTAAATTTCTCTCTTCGGGGCTAAACAAAATACCCATTATATTTTGTATTTCTTCCCAAGTATATATGTTAGGTCCTAATAGGGAATCCAATTGATCGCTAGCTGTTAATGGATCCTCAATGAAGTTTTTCATTTCCTTTTTAAATGCCCGAACCTCCGTTGCCCTTAGCGGTTCGTGTACATATGTTATAATTGGGGCCCCTTGGGCATTTACTCCATTCGGGGTCTCTCTTAGAGGAAATTGCTTAACCTGTTCCTCTTCACCCAATTGGTTTATTAAATTCTTCCTTGCACTATCCAATTTGTCCTTTGAACATCCTGTTTTCTCATCAACCCCCGGAGTGTATGGCATTAAGGACGGGATGGGGGGTGTGTTGCAATTAGGAGTCCAAACTGGGTTCTCCCCTCCCTGTGGACTTAATACGGGCATCGGAGAACCAGGCCACTGCCCTGGGGTAAATTGGCTTATCCCTCCCTGCATTCCAGGATATAATGGGGGAGTTACTGCATTAGCCGGGTGTGGGGGATTTTGGATATGAACTGGATTATACGGAGGAGGAATATTTTTCAACAAATCCCTTTTTGGGGTTTCTTCCTCTTCTTCCTGCTCTCCGGGCTTCACCATCAGAATACGTTCTGATGGCCAAAGGTCCGGGTTCCAGAGCAGAGCATAATCTAACTCATTGTCCAAATATTTACACTTTTTCTGTTTCACATAATCATATAGATTATGGCATTTAAAGAAATTCATAGAGCCGTCCCGTGGCCACTCAATATTATCATCTTGCCACCAAATAAAACAGCATAAATTTACCATATTTTCTTTAGTCAATCCTAATCTCAAAATTTCCCGATTATAAGGTGGGGATCCCCATCCAGCCAGCATTTGGCCCAATGGGCCATTCGGGTCAATTTTAAGCTTAGGATTCTTTCTAATTTTCTTTACACACTGTGTTCCTTTCTCAGCTGAACTTGTATTTCCCCCCATCTCTTATATGGGTAGGTAGCCCTCCCTTAAGTGTGTGCTTCTGTGTCCCTCCCAGCAGCTCTTTTCAATTCCACACGTCACCGTCTCCGGATATTCACAATATCCCCATCACTCACTCCGTCCTCAAAAGGACTTATACCCAGCCCCGCTGCCAGTTCTCACATTCACACACTCCCTGACCGCCCTGGGTCTTGTGCTCTGGTGTTTTCAAAACCAGTACTCACCAGGGTCCGCGCGCAGGAGTTATCCGGTCTGTCTTCAGGCTTTTTCTTATTTTATTCACTCCCCTCCTACTGTTCGTCTATGACACAATTTTTACGGGCTTCCAAAAGCTACGTAGTCCTCTGGGTGGCTCCCCTCCTCTCAAAAAGGAAAGGGGTGCACCTGAGGGGGACCCCTCAGAGCCCCAACGCAGATTGGATCCCGGACGAGCCCCCAATTTGTTTGCAGAATTTAAAAGAATTCTGGAGACGAGGTTCGGAGTAGAGTAATAAAATTCTTCTTTATTTTCAAAAATCAAAGCTAATTTGAAAACGGTTTGCAAAGCGTTGGTGGGTCTCACCCTGACTTCACCTAAGTCACAAAGGAGAGCCACACCCACAATGAAAGTGAGACAGCAGTTATACCCTCCCTAACTCCTCCTACTCCCATATCAGCTAGCCTGATCGGGGCGGTCACAAACCAGTCAGCAATAGTAACGCCCTAACTATTACCTTATATAGAATTATGACATTTAACCAATCAACTTCTAACATTGTTTTTCTTTAACCAATTAAATGATTACACAGTTCTCTTCTAAAACTCTCTCTTGGCTCCCTCTAGTGTTCATACAAAATATTAACTCTTTTTCAATTTTATTCCATCAGGTAAATTGTAATACCAATATGGTGACACACATACAATGACATCTGATGTAAGTTGCAATATTTCCATGATCATGTGATTATATACAAGTCATAGACATTTATTCTTTATAATGTTCCTATATTTTTATTGTTTAACTATTATATTCATGATTTAAAACAAGAATACTTCAATACTAAAATATTGGTGAAAGGTTTATCCTCTGTGATGATGGAAATCCCTTGAATATTATGCTACAGCAATTTTCCAAATGTTATATTACTGAGGATCACAATGATCAATTGAATGTTTAAGATGATATATGAAACTGTCTGATATCAAATCCAATAAATGAACCAACTTTGTATTGTTCAGTTGTCTTACTGCCAGTAGCGTTTGTGATCTCAAGTAGAATTGAGTCTTTCTCCTCAAGGCCCTTTAAAAGAGAGATATCAGTGATTGAATCATACAGTTTTCTTTTACTGATGTTTTGCCCCTTCCTTGAAATACACATGAAGAATATAAAAATTGATTATTTTATTCTATTGGCAACATATAACATAAATGAGAAAAATAGAAGCTTTTGTCTCACATTCAATTTGAGGTTGCATATTTTTCCTACAATCACAGAATAGTAGGGAAAATCTGCATATAGTATGTTACATAGTGAAAATATGTCTTTTAGATAAATTGTACAATTTCTAGATATTTGTGGACCCTACTACCATCATTTCACTATCTGCAGCTTTCCATCTACCATGAAGATAGAGGGAGGATGAAAACAAAAATTATGATTCAAACTTTGGGCCTGAAAATGTCCATAATATCTTTAAAAGCCCATTCAATTATCCTTCCCTTCCATTCTCTTCTCTTCTCTTCTCTTCTCTTCTCTTCTCTTCTCTTCTCTTCTCTTCTCTTCTAGTATAGAATATCTTCCAGTAGCATTTAAATTATTAGTGCTTAGAATTAGGAACTACCTTGCTAATTTTTATTTTTTCTTAGGGCATTCAGTGTTGTGGAAGAACATCAGTTTTATATCTGACCAGTGGAAAATAGAGTTTAACAGGCAGTTTGTGAACCATGTATATCCTAAAGCTCAGCTCTAACTCCTTAATAAGGCACAGCTGTACCCATTTATTAATTTTACTTATTTTACATGGTTCAACCCATTTTTAAAGGAATCTATTTCAGGATATGCTTAATGCACCATTGCATAATGAAGTGAGGTGAAATAAAACAGAGACCAGAATATGAATAAGTTACCAAGTTTCAGATGGTTAAAGCTAAATGTTCTAACACAACACATAACTTTTCTAATTATGGCTGACTTTTATTGAACTTCCTAGAAGTGGAACCCAGTTAAATTGCAATACTATCACATGAACATTGGTTATGAAGCAGCCTTGGCAAAGCTAAAATAAATGGTCCTGGACATGGAATTCCAAACTATAATATGTAACACTTTGGCAGTATATGAGCTCAGTTGGGAAATGATAAGAATGGTTTTAAACTACCAAAGCACCTCATGCAACACACATACGTAATTCAGTATTAACAGTTCTTGAGTGTAAAGTCAGAAATATCTCCTTTTCAGAAAGAATTGTCTTTACAGCGTGAATCCCACTGAATTATTTGTTCACATCAATTTTATTATGATTCCTACAGCTATTAATAATGCATCTGCCATGAGGGACAAAAAAAGTCAGGAAAGCAGTTGTAGCAGTACATAGATTTGTTTTGTACACCAATCAACATTACATGAACAAAGGAGTAAGCTTTTGAACATACAACTGTGAGTGCCAGCCTGACTTTTGTGACAATTGCCCATTGCCCATTATGTTCTTCTTACACTTCTAGCAGCCAGATTAATTTTATGTACATCAACTCATATTGGGCAAAAACATTAGAACTGCCAAATCTGTGTAAGTAGTTCACAAGATATGATTTCTATTAAGAGCAGATTAAACTACAATGAAACAACTGTTTCTGTTAAAATATGGTAGAAGTTAATTCATTGCAGGGGTGGATTTCAACTGGTACGGACCTGTATGGCCATACCGGATGGTGAAATTTAGCATGCCTTCCTGCACCCCTTGGTCTGGAGGCCCCATACCGGAACGCACCATGCTGCTGAAAAGTTCTCAGAAGAAGAAAGAACTGGTGAGTGGCTGGGGGTGGGGGGGATATTGGGGAAGAGGAAAGAGGCAGAGGGGCTGGAAGGGTGTGTCCGTGAGCACAGGCTGTGAGTTTTAAAACGTTGGAGGGAATCCAGGAAGAGGAAAGAGGCAGAGGGGCTGGAAGGGTGTGTGCGTGTGCACAGGCTGTGAGTTTTGAAACATTGGAGGTAATCTAGGAAGAGGAAAGAGGCAGAGGGGCTGGAAGAGTGTGTGTAAGGTGGACAGTAATGTTGAAGACAGCAAGGACAGTCATCTTCCTTCTGTAAGTAGCTGTTTTATTGTTTTGTGTACCTATTTTATTCTTATTTAAGTAGTAAGTGCACAAAATAATAAATTTCTTTGGGGCAAAGAATTCAGTGACATCGACTTCACCACTCCCACCCAGTGACATGAGTGTCAAGCTATCCCACCCGGTCACATGACCACCAAGCCACTCCCACAAAACAGATCATACCTACAGAATAGGTTCTAAAATTTTTTGAAACCCATCACTGATTCATTGGCAGTTTGCAGTTTATATTACTCTTGACTGTTTCCATGAATATACAGATTTGCTGTATTGGTATTTTATTTCATCTTATTTTATTACTTCAATATTAATCAGAGACTACAATGAAGCATACTTAGATTTTATAGACTCTTCCTTTTGAATGGTCATAAAAATAAACATAGTATAAATAGAACCTCCTAATTTTTTTTAACAAAAGATTTCAATGGCACATATTTTTGGGAGTCCTTTTTGGGATAATATATGTAGCTACTAACTGAGGCACTCATAGCTATCTTTGACAAGCAACAGACTAACCTTTTTATTGTTCTAATTTTCTAAAGAAATTAAATTATGGCAAATGAAAGTCTACAGAAATAATTTCCAAATGGGTGAAGAGAAACAGAATTTGCCCTTTATCAAATGAACTGTTAAGAATTGCAGATTAAAAGCTAGCTTTGTTATTTGCCTGAAACTGTGCATGAAATGCTTAGTAAACCTTTCTATTAATATCTGGCACAGTATGTGAAAATAACATTTCCATAAAATGTCCATTACAATTGTTGATGTCACTGGGCCATTCAGAAAATATTTATAATTCCCAATAGCAGTATTCTTAGCTTCCAATCTATTTGCTATTTCCTTCATTGAGATTGTTTGAGTCCCCACTTTCCATGCATTTAAAATACTTTAAGGAAATATTTATTTAGTTTAACATTTAATAGCTGTCCAAATTTTTCAGCTTTTTTACATTTAAGCTATTTAGGCTGTTTGGAGCTAGTTAAGAATAGCTTTGATATGGCACTAAGTGATAATGCTAATTTAAATTCAGAAGAGGATAATTAAACAGACAGTTCAGACTCAACAGTTTTCAAGAACAAGCTATAATCATATCATCTTCATTGTCATCATCATCATTTCCTTCAGTTCAGAAGATAAGTTTGGGGTGGGGGAGTTAGTGGTTCCTTCCTAATACATTTCCTTTTCTGCTTTGGTACTTTAAGCCACTGTGTAAATCCAAGATACATTTTAATAGCAAGAGGAGACAAGAATTAGCTAGTCTAGGGAGTTACTAAATTTTATCTCCTTCCCCAAATGCTAATACTGTATGGGGAACATATATTAGGAGGAAAATATACTGTGGCTATTATCTAATTGTGAATTGTAACCAGTGTATTTATTTATTTATTTATTTTATTTTATTTAGTTTGTCAAACATGTACAAGATAACAGGTATAAGTATAAACATGGACATGAACACAGGAAATGGGTACGAACAAATGGGAACAATATGACAGGGACGGTAGGTACACTGGTGCACTTATGCATGCCCCCTTACAGACTGCTTCAGATTTTCCTCTGCTTCAGATTTTTCTACTACCCAGATTTCAAACCATAAAAATACAAGTAGGACAAACCATCTCTCTGTCTATTTACAAAACCAAGGGCTGCTTAGCTAGAAAATACTCCTTATTATATAGGATACATAGCAGCCATATCAAAGAGTTGGGAATCTTTGGGGGAGCCGGATACAAATGTTCCTTATGAATAAAAGTCATTTATCCTCATACAGATGGCTGTATGTTTACATTCTCTGCATTTCTTCTCATATAGATAATTCTCACAAGTTAGGCTGAGATATTTCTTCCACTAATAGAATCCTTTTTTGGGTGGTGGGAGGAAAGATTAGTAGGATTTAAGCAAACATCCACCCCATTTCAAACAGTAGGTGCAATTCGTAGTCTTTCATTACTTGTGTAGTCTTGTCATTCCAAATAGGCTCCCTAATAAAACCAGTTTGACACAGTGGAGAGAATTCACAAAAATAGCAAAGGGTCTTTTACAACTTGGAAAAAACAAAGGAAACTTCAGCTTCAGCTTGAATTCTGGGTTTCATTATATCCCGTTTCACTTTGGTTCTATATGAAGATGTGAAAGTGAATGTTTCTAAATATTCTCAGATTAAAATATTTTTAATATCTTCTCTTTATAATAAATTTTATTGATGATATTCCAAATTACTCAGCCAAACCTTGCTGAGAAAGTGATAACTTTCTCAGTTGAAAGAATTGTGTACAAAGGAAATTATCTCCTTTATTTCTATCCAATGGGTACTAAGAATATATTTGCTTTATCAGAAACGTGCCCCCAGTAGCATTGACTTGCCAGACAGTAGTAAAAAGATCCTATTATGTGGCAGGTGAGTTTCTTATATGTTCAGAAATTGTGAACAAGGCTGGAAGTATATCAGTTAAGGAGTTGGGTTTAGAGTTATAGCTTCAGAGATTAGATATTCTATCTATCACTATCACCACAACCACCACCACCACCATCATCATTATCATCATACTTTATTCATTAAACATGAATCTCAGTCAACTGAACATTCAAAAATGCATCACAAATACTGTTGACTGGTGCTAATGGTTGATACAGTTTGCTGCCAGCATCCTAGGTATCAACCAAGTATCTTCTTAAAATATACGATATTCCGAGTAACGCAGTTTTTTGCAGTTCCAGTGGTGTTATTGCAGGAAGCTGCAATTTGTTGATGTATTTTATAAACTTTTTGGACATGGTGCCAAGTGCCCCAGTGACAATGGGTATCACTGTTACATGTTTCATCCATAATCGAGTAGTTTCGATGGCCAGGTTGGGGTATTTTGTGATTTTTTCCAGTTCTTTTTCTTTGACTCTGCCATCTCCTGGTACCGTGATGTCAATAAATTGTACGTTTCGACCCTCTACAACCATGACATCTGGCATGTTGTGTTCCAAATGATGATCCATCTGTATTCGAAAGTCCTACAAGATCTTCACCTTCCCATTTTCAGTAACTTTTTCCACTTTGTGCACCCATGACTTTTTGGATATAGGTAACTCGTATTTCTTACATAATGACCAGTGGATTAATTTAGCAACTTCGTCATGTCTAGTTTTGTAATCAGTTTGTGCAATTTTGCTGCATTCACATATTAAATATGAAACAGTTTCAACTTTGTTGTTGTAAAGTCGGCAGTTTGGATTGTTAGTTAATTTTTGTATCTTCGCTTTCATGGCATTAGTTTGTAGTGCTTGTTCTTGAGCAGACAGTATTAAACCTTCCATTTCTTTCTTGATAATTCCCATCTTAAGCCATGTCCATGTAAGGTTGTCAACAAATTTTCCTTTAATCTTTTTCAAGTGTTGTCCATGCAAAACTTTGGTTTTCCATCTATTTAGTCTGTTATCCAGCTGTTTTTCCTTATATTCTGCCTTTGTTTCTGTTGTTTTTATATTGTTCTCCATTTTCACAGCCTGTAGCAATTTTTCTGTACTTTGGTTCACATAATCATTCAAACTTAGCTTTTCTTCTTCGTATATCAGTTAGAAATTGGGTTTAGAGTTATAGCTTCAGAGAGTAGATATTCTATCACCATCACCTATTATTATTATTATTATTATTATTATTATTATACAATTGTATCACAGCGGCCAGTTGTTTCGCCGGATTTGGCATTGGTTACTAGTCGGGCCCCACCCAGGGGCCTAGGACGTCGTAACGTATTTTCGTAATATGCGTGCAGATCCAAGCAGTGCGGCTTTTTGCATTTGACTGATGGTGATTTTGTCAATTTTTAACTGTTTTAAATGTAATGCCAGTGCTTTTGGAATAGCACCCAGTGTGCCAATTACCACTGGAATTACCACTGCTGGTTTGTGCCATAGTCGTTGAATTTCGATTTTTAAGTCCTGATATCTTGCGATTTTTTCATGTTCCTTCTCGGCGACCCTGCTATCACCTGGTATTGCGATGTCTATGATTGTGACCTTATTTTTCTCAACCAGTGTGATGTCTGGTGTATTATGCGCCAGTATTTTGTTGGTTTGTATACGGAAATCCCACAAGATCTTGACCATCTGATTTTCGGTGACTTTTTCAGGCTGATGTTCCCACCAGTTTGTTGCTGTTTTAATATTATAATTTTTGCACAAATTCCAATGGATCATTTGTGCTACTGAATTGTGCCGCAATTTATAATCAGTCTGCGCGATTTTTTTACAGCAGCTGAGTATGTGATCAACAGTTTCATCAGCTTCTTTGCAAAGTCTGCATTTGGCATCATCAGAGGATTTTTCGATTTTGGCCTTAATGGCATTTGTGCGGATAGCTTGTTCTTGCGCAGCCAGGATTAGTGACTCTGTTTCTTTCTTTAATGTACCTGTTTTTAACCATAACCAAGTTTGTTCACTGTCCACTTTATCTTTTATTTTTTCCAGAAATTGACCATGCAGTGCTTTGTTCTGCCAACTCTCCATTCTTGATTTTATCACATCTTTTCTGTATTCTTGTTTTGTCTGTTGGGCCTTCAGTAGATTTTTCTTCTTTACTTCGATTAATAGATGTTCTTGAGTGTCTTTTAAATAATCAGCCAGTGCATGTTTTTCTTCTTCAACTGTTTGCTTCACTTGTAATAATCCTCTGCCACCTGATTTTCGGGGCAGATCTAGTCTATCAGTATCACCACGTGGATGTAAACTGTAGTGCATTGTCATTAGTTTCCTGGTTTTTCGGTCCAAAAGGTCCAAATCAGCTTGTGTCCAGTTAACTATGCCAGCTGTGTATCTTATAACTGGTATTGCCCAGGTATTTATGGCCTTGATTGTATTTCCACCATTCAATTTAGATTTCAAAATTTTCCTAACTCTGTTGGTGTACTCTCGCCTGACAATAGTTTTTACTTCTCCATGCTTGATGTTATCCAACTGCAGAATGCCTAAGTATTTGTAGGCTTCATTTTCTTTGCATTTAATTAGTTGGCCATTGGGCATTTCAATTCCCTCAGATGCAGTGATTTTGCCCCTTTTTATGGATACAGTGGCGCATTTTTCCATGCCAAACTACATTGAAATATCGGTGCTGAATACTCGGACTGTATTTGTCAATGATTGGATTTCTATTTCTGACTTTCCATAGAGTTTCAAATCATCCATATATAGTAAATGCGAAATTTTTTCAGCTTTTTTGGCTGTTTGGTAGCCTAATTTCATTTTTTTAAAGATTACTGATAGTGGGATCATTGCGATGATGAAGAGAAGAGGTGAAAGTGAATCACCCTGGAAAATTCCTCGCTTGATATTAACCATTCCGTAGCTCTCATTCCCTACTGCCAACTCAGTTCTCCATTGTTTCATTGCCTTTTCAGTAAAGGATGTAATATTTTTGCTAATGCCAGTTGTTTCTAAGCATTTTATGATCCAACTATGTGGCAGTGAGTCAAATGCCTTTTTGTAATCAATCCAGACCATATTCAAGTTCGTTTTTCTGTTCTTACAATTTTCTAATATCATTTTATCAATTAGAAGCTGATCTTTTGTGCCCCTGCTCCTTCTTTTGTTGCCTTTTTGCTCTACTGGCAAGATGTTGTTTGTTTCCAAATAATCCATCATGTTATCTGCAATAATGCCTGTGAGTAATTTGAAGGTTGTTGGTAAGCATGTTATTGGTCTATAGTTTTCAGGTGTTGTTCCTTTAGTTGGATCTTTCTGAATCAAGTATGTTTTTCCAGTTGTCAACCATTCATCAATTTGGCCCTTTTGTAAAATTTCATTCAGTTGCCTGGCCAATATTGCATGTAAACTGGTCAGATATTTGAGCCAGAAACCATGTAATTGGTCCTTTCCAGGTGATGTCCAATTCTTTACCTTTTTAACTCGATTTTTGATCATCTCAGTTGTTATTTCTAATACTTGCATTTGTTTGTTGCCAATGCTTTTCTCAAAGTCATGTATCCACTTTGCTTCCTTGTTGTAGTCCTTTGCATTTTCCCACAATTCTTTCCAGAATTCAACTGTGGCCTGCTTTTCTGGTTTTTCACTTTTGGTGTCACCATTCACATTAAGACTTTGATAAAAACGCCGTTGGTCTAATCGAAATTGCTGATTTTGTTTATATTGGATGATTCGTGCCTCATATCTTTCAATTTTTCTAGCTGTTGCTGTTATCTGCTGTTTTACAATCTCTACAGCTTCATTGATGTTTCTTGTATCCAATCTATATCTTCTGATTAGCCGATCTATGATTTTGTTGTTTTTAAGCCGTTGCTCATGCATGTTCTTTAAGTTACTAGCATCTGCCCTTAATTTTTTGATTTTTTGTTCTAGACGGATTTTCCACTTTGGCTTTGATGCTTTTTCTGTTGTGTGACTAGGTACTTTAATTTTAATGCCTAGTTCATTAGTGACTATTACAGCTGCGCTGTACATTAACTGGTTTGTTTCCAAGATGGATCTCGGTTCAATTGTTGAAAACACTGCATTAACCATTTTCATGATAGGGGCCAAAATTTTCTTAGGCACAGTTTTTAGTGATGGTAAACGTTGCCTTTCCTCATTAAGCAGAAAATGCTCCATGATCTTATCCTTCAATTCTTTTTGTTTTTGAGTTAGTTCATCAGTTGGTTCAGTGATAACTGGTTCTAGTGGTGGTGATGTTATTTCCTCCCTGAGAGCTTCTTCTGGGAGTTCTACTATAGTGTCTTTAGTTGTGTCTTGAATATCAGTTATTTCCGCTTGTGATATTGTTTTTTGGGTTTTGCAATTTGCCTGAATTTCCTCATGTTCAACTTCACTAAACACTTTATTCCGTATAATAAATTGCCTTTGATCTGCTAGTCGTTGTTCACTAACATTTGAATCTGGATATTGTTGTTTCCATAATTCATACATTCGCTTTAAATAGCCTCTTTTTTCTGGCTCTGAGTTGTAGTAACAGGCCATTATGGCACGGTTTTCATCTGCACTATATTTTTGTCGTTTTGTTGGCTGGTCCACTTGTAGCCCACTTGTCGACGGATGTCCAGGGACCCCAACATCCGCCGCGGCCCTTGTTAACCCGCGCGACGACCGATGCGGTATGGAATTCTTATTTGTTTTTTTCACCATATTGTATGGGTTGGCGGGGGGTTTTTTACGGGACCAGATGCCAACCTGACCCCAACCCTCCTCCTTTCTCATCCGGGCTTGGGACCGGCAACGGCGGAGTTATTATTATTATTATTATTATTATTATTATTATTATTATTATTATTATACAATTGTATCACAGCGGCCAGTTGTTTCGCCGGATTTGGCATTGGTTACTAGTCGGGCCCCACCCAGGAGCCTAGGACGTTGTAACGTATTTTCGTAATATGCATGCAGATCCAAGCAGTGCGGCTTTTTGCATTTGACTGATGGTGATTTTGTCAATTTTTAACTGTTTTAAATGTAATGCCAGTGCTTTTGGAATAGCACCCAGTGTGCCAATTACCACTGGAATTACCACTGCTGGTTTGTGCCATAGTCGTTGAATTTCAATTTTTAAGTCCTGGTATTTTGCAATTGTTTCATGTTCCTTCTCGGCGACCCTGCTATCACCTGGTATTGCAATGTCTATGATTGTGACCTTATTTTTCTCAACCAGTGTGATGTCTGGTGTATTATGCGCCAGTATTTTGTCCGTTTGTATACGGAAATCCCACAAGATCTTGACCATCTGATTTTCGGTGACTTTTTCAGGCTGATGTTCCCACCAGTTTGTTGCTGTTTTAATATTATAATTTTTGCACAAATTCCAATGGATCATTTGTGCTACTGAATTGTGCCGCAATTTATAATCAGTCTGCATGATTTTTTTACAGCAGCTGAGTATGTGATCAACAGTTTCATCAGCTTCTTTGCAAAGTCTGCATTTGGCATCATCAGAGGATTTTTCGATTTTGGCTTAATGGCATTTGTGCGGATAGCTTGTTCTTGCGCAGCCAGGATTAGTGACTCTGTTTCTTTCTTTAATGTACCTGTTGTTAACCATAACCAAGTTTGTTCACTGTCCACTTTATCTTTTATCTTTTCCAGAAATTGGCCATGCAGTGCTTTGTTCTGACAACTCTCCATTCTTGATTTTATCACATCTTTTCTGTATTCTTGTTTCGTCTGTTGGGCCTTCAGTAGATTTTTCTTCTTTACTTCGATTAATAGATGTTCTTGACTTTCTTTTAAATAATCAGCCAGTGCATGTTTTTCTTCTTCAACTGTTTGCTTCACTTGTAATAATCCTCTGCCACCTGATTTTCGGGGCAGGTACAGTCTATCAGTATCACCACGTGGATGTAAACTGTAGTGCATTGTCATTAGTTTCCTGGTTTTTCGGTCCAAAAGGTCCAAATCAGCTTGTGTCCAGTTAACTATACCAGCTGTGTATCTTATAACTGGTATTGCCCAGGTATTTATGGCCTTGATTGTATTTCCACCATTCAATTTAGATTTCAAAATTTTCCTAACTCTGTTGGTGTACTCTCGCTTGACAATAGTTTTTACTTCTCCATGCTTGATGTTATCCAACTGCAGAATGCCTAAGTATTTGTAGGCTTCATTTTCTTTGCATTTAATTAATTGGCCATTGGGCATTTCAATTCCCTCACATGCAGTGATTTTGCTCCTTTTTATGGATACGTTTTTCTGTTCTTACAATTTTCTAATATCATTTTATCAATTAGAAGCTGATCTTTTGTGCCCCTGCTCCTT